>NC_056735.1:1264263074-1264325574 GCF_019279795.1 Protopterus annectens | reverse complement strand
ATAGAGGTTTGGATCTGATTTCAGGATCCAGTCAATGATAGAGCTGTTACTGGAGTGTTTATTCATGTGTGTTGGGGCTGCGATTAGTTGAGATAAGCCATGAAGATTAATGCTGAAGTTAGGAGAGTCAGTGGTTAGTGTTTTTCAGTCTATATTTACATCACCAAGGATGATTGTTTCATAGGGTATGTTATGTGAGATCCATGATAGGATGTTTTTGAGGATGTGGATATTTCTACCTAGTGGAATATAAATGGCAGTGATTACAAATTCTTGTGGGTGCTTAAATGACAATTTATTATTAACAGTTCTGCAGGGTGCAAGTTAGGGAGTGGGGTAGATAAGGGGGAGAGATTAAGTTAATCAGAACATAGTATAGCAATAGCTCCTACTTTTTTGGCATTCCATCTAGACAAAATACGTTATATCCTGGTGGTAAGATTTCTTTGTTTGAGACATATTTAGCCAGGTTTCAGATAAGGTTAAGATATCTGGAGTGTGGTGGGCTATCCAAGATGGGAATTCTGTGGTTTTGTTAAGTATTCTTTGTATGTTCATGGAGATTATATTTAAATTTTTGGAGGTGGGAGAGGAGGGGTGGAGGGATTGGTGGTAGGGTGGCAGCTAAGGATAAGGTCTAGTTGTAGTTGAGAGGAGACAAGTGGGGGCCAGGATTGGGGTGAATGTCTCCAGAAAATAGAATAGTTCTAGTGTGTAGGGTATATCGAGTGGAGTGGGAGTGATAAGGGTAGTATTTTGCCTTGGGATTTGGAAGGATGGAGGTGTGTGGGAATATTTTGATTTTGAGAAGGTATGTATAGGGGAATTTGTATAATGAGCGTGTAATTGTGAATGAGTAGGCTCTTACATTGCTACTTGGTGAATATGGATGATTGTTGTATTGTAAGTTAGTACTGTATACAGTTAGGTTACATATCACATAAAAGGTATCTCCCTCAAAACTGATTCTGTTGTCAAGGATCTGGGTAGCTTCATAGATATCAAGCTCTCCTGCAACTGCCATGTTACTATGTTTGTTAGAAAATCCTTCTTCTTAGACCAGCTGATTAGCAAAGGTATATCTTCCAGATCCAAGGATGGTCTCATTCCACTCTATACTTTCTTATTAGGCCCAAAATTGAATATAATGCACCTTTCAGCATGTACCTGACCAAAGACATTTCATCTAGCTCGAAAGCCCTCAGTATGCCCTCACTAAGAAACTGAATGACCTGAGCTTTACATCCAATGGATATCCCCTTAAAGTATTATTTGTATTTTCAGTCTTGTACAGTCACCAACCAGGTGAACTCTGCCTTTACTTCAGAGAATAGTGAACACACCATAACACAGAAGTGTGCATTTGGTGCAAATGCATATATATGTATACACATATCTATCAGTATACCTGTATCTTTATCTATATTTATCTCTGTATCTATCTATCTTGGTGGATAAATATAGGCATTTCACTAGAATGGCACTTACATTTTCAGAGTTCTAAGGCTTGCAGTTATGGTGTGTAAACAAACAGCAGGATCACACACATGCACACATATGCAAGTGCGCATACAGAAACACACACATGCACACACACACACACACACACACACACACACACACACACACACACACACACACACACACACACACACACACACACACACACAGAGTGCTTAGGCCTTTATACACAACTTTTATCCTTTACAAATGCAAGACAGGTACATAATCTATTTTTTTCTTTCAAATATTTAAATAAAATTTTAACAGACTGCACTAAATCATAATTTGCATAAATAAATAATCATACAAATCTTTTGCATCAGTAAATGCAGCAAATCATAAAGTATACTAAGAGCTTAACAATCACTAATAATTCAAATGCTAGTCATGAATATAACTTAGAAATTCTAAAACAAAAAATAAAATGACCTTTATAACTACTAACTTCATAAATGCACTAAAAAGCTGCAATTGGACTCCCCTAAAACAGCTACCTCTAGATGAAGCCGTAAAGTACTTTAACTCTACCTTCCTAAATATCTTAAACCATCATGCTCCTGCTTGAACCATAAGAATAAAAGCAAATTATGCCCCATGGCTAACTAAAGATACCAAAATTACAATGAAAGAAGGGGACAAAGCTTGAACTCAATTTCATAAAAAACAAAACTACCATTCTGAGACAAATCTATCTAGAACTCCATAATAAGGCTAAAAAATAAATTAAATTTGATAAAATTAACTACTATAAAACCATGCAAGAAAAACATGCTCACAGCCCTAAAAAATTCTGGGCAATAATAAATGGTATAATTTTCATCCAGGAAAAGCCTCCACTCCCACCCCAGTGCTACCAAACAACCATAACAACATTCTCACTCAATTTAACAGTTTCTTTACTGAAACAGTTCAAACCTTTGCAAAATCCTTAAACAGAACTAGTAGCCCCACAACAGCAGGTTCCCCTACTCAAACAAACACAAAACAAAATAATAATACCTCCAGCTTTTCCCTACACCCTGTACCCACTAAAGTAATTTCTAAACTCCTAAAAAAACTCAAACCAACCACACTAGCAGCTGATAACCTACCTGCAGATTTCCTTCAAATATTAGTAGAGGCAATAGCCTATCCAGTATCCTTTCTCATAAATAGATCACTAGCAGAGTACAAGTTACCCACCTGATGGAAAACATGACATATTATTCCACTGCACAAAGGAGGTAACTCATTAGAACTCACCAACTATCGCCCTATCGCAATCCTATCACCTTTATCTAAAATATTAGAAAGAGTTGTTCACTTCCAACTACTGCATTACCTCCTAGAAAATTACCTACTTTCCAAATCTCAGCACAGATTTAGGCCCTCCCATAGCACCACCACAGCACTACTATCATTCACTGATAAAGTTAACCACCATAGAAACAAGGGACTATTTGTATATTCCATATTCTTAGACCTATCAAAAACCTTTGACATGGTAAACCACAGTTTCCTACTTGAAACTATTTCTAACCTAAACTTAAGCTCCTCCTCTATATCTTGGTTCACTAGCTACTTATCAGACAGTCAGCAAGCAGTCCTTTGGTAAGACCAGCTGTCCCCCCTCCTAGCAATATCCAAAGGAGTCCCTCAAGGGTCTATTCTAGGTCCACTGCTGTTCTCTGTATTTACCAACCAAATCTCTTCTTCCTCACTCACTGCCTCTGTTGTACAATATGCAGATGACACAACCCTTATATGTGCTGCCCCTACCTTAAAAGAACTCCAGACACTAACCCAAAATAGCTTTACTCTAGCTGAAACATGGTTCACCAACATTAAACTTATTCTTAATCCCAAAAAAAAAAAAAAACGAATTATTTTCAGCCCCAGTCGCCCCCCCCCCCTTCTAAACAATAATTTTACTTTTAACTCTAAGGACAACATCCAAATCACTCCTACTAATCACACTAAACTGTTAGGTGTTGAGATAGACAATAACCTAAAATTTGACATCCATATATTACAAACCATCAAGAAAGTAAACAAAAAACTAGGACTCCTCTACAGGAATAAAAAGTTTATGACCAAACAAACCAAAGCAACCATCGCAAGGACACATCTCTTATCCATCCTTCTCTATGCCTCCCCTGTCCTTACAAATCTCCGCCAAAATGATCTAAACAAAATGGAATCTTGTTACAACAAGAATGCCAAGTTTGCTACTGAAGCCTCATAAAGATCCCACCACTGTCTTGCCCTTAAGCAACTCATCTGGCTTAAGCTGCCTCAACTACTCCTACTCAATCAACTCTCAATAGCACACAAGCTCTACTACCTTCCAAACATTACTACTACTACAAAAAATATCTCTCTTTTGCTGTCAAGATGCCTAATATTATTGACCTATGTTCTTTAATAATTCTCTCCTTAATAACTTGTAAAGTGGTACATTACTGTATGTAAAGTTTTACATTGGTGTGTGTTTATTACATGTCTAGATCTGTTTATGTATGTAAAATGTCTTGTATGCAATGTTCTTGGAGCTTTTCTCCCCAGGCCTCTGCTGAAAATGGATCTGTATCCAGTCAGACTTTCCCAGTTAACAAATGTAAAATAAAATAAAATAAAATAATAAATAAAATAAAAAGGAATACCATTTAGTGAAAGAAAACTATTACAGAAGAAGAGAGACATTTGGAAAATAAATAATGCCTATATACAGACTTATAGCAACAAAAATTTAATAATTGATATATTTACTTATTGCTGCTTAACATTTATATATTCAAAAAATAAGAGTCACAAATTGTTATACTAGCTGGGGGGGTTAATCTTTAAATGCCTATATTAAATTTATCAGAATGTTTTTGTACCTTAGAATAAAATTTGTAGTTAATGTTATCATTTTTAATGTATCTTTGCAGTGTTTTTTCTTTCTTTCTCATAACATATATTACAGAATAAATACATTTCACAAAACACAAAAGCTTACATTTTCTCTTTTTTATGGTTTTCCTTGGCACAACCAGAATTACCACACTCACTATCTGTTTGATGCATTGATGCACCAGGGAATAGGTACACTAATTAAAATTAAGTATTTATGCAGGACAAATTTAGCAGTTTATTGTGATTATGTGGGTTCAGAAACTCCAAAAACTTGCATTAAATTTCAAAGGAAAAATGTATGTTTACAATAAGCCTTTTAAATGTTTTCACATGTACAACAAACTATATCATTAACTTTAAATATTCTAATAATTTTGAGGAGTCATAAATTATCTGTGAAAAAAATCAGTGTTAAAGTTCTTATATAAGGAAGCATTTGAGAAGGAGCTCTGAATATACATTGTTTTGGTTTAAATTCAAATCTGCAAAAGAAGTTAGTATAAAAGCCCAATTACTATATTGTACTATAAAATCATTTTATAAAGAATTGATGAATCACACCTGTTTACACAACTATTGTTCAAAATTGACTCTCTGTATGATAAAAGTTATGATAGATCTTTCTATCTGATACAACAATGGACTAAAAATATTAGATATTAAGTAAATATTCTATAAAACTAATCATGTTGAAAAATAGAAAGTTCAACTCAGGAACATTTTTAGTGTAATGCTTTCATTCCCTTTTAATCATAAGAAGTTATATCGAAATAAACAAACATCCATGACTGATATAGCAATTTTATTCCAAGTTCTAGCTACACTGTTGGTATAGAGACTGAACCCAGTAGCCCCTTTGACCAAATGGAACAATTTAAAATTTTAGTGTGAAACAGTGTTGGGAATGGTAAGGTTTGTTGCGAGTGAATCTGACAACTTTGTTTCAGTACTCTTCAAGTTTAAAACTAATTTGGACTCGAAGTTAGCCTTAGAGGATTTCAACAGTGACATTATTTACTTGTTCAGACAAAGGAGAGATTGCTTCCAACTTGGCATCTGCTCCTTCTTGGCCCTGGGCAGCATTTTTTTCCTTTTATTACAGAGTCTGTTTATTGCTGTCCACCAGACAGGTTTACTCTTCCTTGAGGAAGATGATTTGGTCCTGTCAGGTAAAGGATGGTACTATCAGAATACAGTACCTATAGGTGTGAGAAGAGCTGGATAAAATTACAGTAGCTGCAAGGGAGGGCATCAGTTACACAGGAGTGGTGGTAAGGGAAAAAAATGCAATTAAGACACCTCACAATGGGTTAAAACAGTGCAGCGGGAGTGTGCAATGAGCAAACAAAAGCAACACCCTGCAAACACAGGATATAAATACCAGAAAAGATGGAAGAATCTAGAAGCTCGAATTACTACCCAGTCCTGCTAGCCCCTGCTCTTTCAACCAATCACTCATGCTAGAGAAGGTGAGGCAACCCTGTTACTCTCTCTTACAGTGAAGACAAGACACTACCAGTAGAAGATGGCTGCCAGAAATATAGGAAACTCAACAAGCAAAACAACCAGGAGTGGATAACAGTAGGCCCCTGTCCAGACTATGCTACCCGACTAGAACACAGAAACCTCACAAAAAATGCACTGAAAAGCACAGATAGAGCACTTACAAACAGAAAACACATCTCTCAGTATGAAAAAGCAGTTTACAGAGCAGTTTAGAAGGAGTAAAGTACTGCAAAACACTATAAATGTACAGGTGAGTTTTCCTCAGACAGTTGCAGTTTCACAGCAAATAAACTGAGTGCAGAAAAGTTTGTGGAGAAGAGTGGAATAAACTAAATCTGGCTGAAAGAGGACAGCAAGAGTATAACCAACTACCAGAAGGAGAAAAACGCCAACCAGTAATATAATCGATATTGATTAAGGTTGTAAGCATAGATTCTGTGGCAGGACACTGCAGCCTCACTACTACTATTATAAGACAGCAGACAGTACCTTACCCACTCTTGGTCATATTCATGTTTATCACCAGGTTGAAACCTCTAGTAAAAGCACAAACTTCTTTTTGCTTATCACAAACTTTTCTTCATCCTCTACTTGAATCATTATATCCCTAACAACTTTCCCTTCCTGCACTTGAATTAATAGATCCCTTTTCACCCCAGGAAAGATCACTTCTCATCTTTCTCTTTTTCTAACTCCCCCCATTCACTGCTCTACCCCTCTCATGCATCTCCTGTATACCTAAATTATAAAACTTTTAGATAACCAATTTGGAATAGGCAGCCTAAATAGAAACAATCCTATACCATGCTGACTCATTCATATGCTATCACCACTTATAGGTTCATAGGTGTTTAGTATGCTAATGACTACAAGGGCCTTTTTAAGCCTAGCCATGCATCCCAAATCTCTGACAAGTACTGATACCCTTGATAAGTGTAAGCATGGGCCTGGGAGATGAACCATTTACAGGTAACCTGTTTGCATTTAAGAGACATAGGTACCAAACCAGGGATGGATTTCCGGTTTCCCATCCAATTGTCCAAGTTGCACTTGAATTGGGTTAGGGAGTAACTCTGCTTCACATAGGTTCATAGGTTCATAGGTTCATAGGTTAGTACTAAGCTAACTGCCCTTGCGAGCCATTTTAAGCTTAGCCAATTATCCCTAGTGAGACTCAAACCCTGCACCTTGTGTTTGTGTTACAAAAACAAACACCCCATTAACACCCCTCCCAACCCCATAGATGGGGAGCCTGTTCCATAGACAGGGTATTCTCTGGGGATATATACCTATCCCTCCAGCAGGTCCTATTTATATCACAGACAAGGTTTAAGTCTTTAGAATGGGTAATTCTGCTACTGTTTGTTTTGTGGATATCCTCCTATACAATAGTAATATCTTCCATCCACCCCTACATAATGTTATAACTTATTTCAAAATCTCTCTTGAACTCATTGCAGACTTATACAATACTAAAATCTCCTTTCCTACATAATTTTATAAATAAATTGAACTCCTTTCAATCCTTTCTTTACTGAAATGAAAGAACACTAAGCTTGTTTACAATGATGTTTCCCTTCTGCGGTATCAATCCATTTCGTTTTGCAAGATTTTACAGCTGGAATAACTGTATAGACTTATAATTGTTGATGTAAATATTTTACTGTATGCATCTTTTTGTAATTATATTTGTTGTTTCATTAGAAATGTAACTTATTTTTCTGAGAACTGTCTGAAATTCACTTGTTAGTATAAATGTACTGTGATGTAACTTTTCTCCCCAGGACTCCACTGAAAATGATCTCTGCAAAGTAGGACTTTCACCATTCAAAAGGACAAATAAATAAATAACAAGAGGAAAAGCAATCCACCATAAGCCTTCACTCATTACATCCTACTGATCCCTCTACGTGTCAAATATTGCTTGTTCAGATTTGAATCAATAATTCCAAAAACGTGCTATGTACAAGGTTGTAAAAGATGTCATCTTAAAGCTTACACAATGGCAAACTCAACTGCATTAATATTTGACCTCTGTCTAGTGCAGGTAAACAGATGTTAACTGTTGTTTCTATGGTCATAATTTATATAGGTATAATTTCTCACATTTTTCTAAATATCTCAACAATCAAGTAACATTGACAGAACTTAGCTTCATATGAAAGCTCTCAGTTCTCAGCTAGAAAAATAAAATGATGCTGAAAGTATGTGTGTAACTTGAGTGGTTGTTGAGATATTGTAAGTTGTTTAAAAAATATTACAAATGTAGTAGATACTGGGCAGGATTCACGAAACCTCCATGTAAGAGTTAATATGTCTTACATGGAGGCTGAAGTCTAATGGTATGACGTCAGCATGCCATGCATATTCATGAGGTCATGCTGAATTACACCCTAGGCTAACACGGTCCATGTAGGAAAGTAGGGGGCGTGTCCGAATGCCGAGTTCTGCAAAGGGACATGCCCCCAGAAGAGTCAGAGTCCGGAAAGTAAACTCCCATGAGCGAGTCAGAGGAAATGTCAAGGAACACAACACCACACATGCCCCCACAGACTATAAACCCAACTGTAATGTAAAACGTAAAAATAGCAGTTTAATTTTTTTTTTATAATTTCCAAAATGTTTGCCCGTAGTTGCGCTCGTTTGCGCGGGTATGCCCTCCGCTCAGTCACAGTTAGCAGTCATTGAAAAGCATATAAGATCTAAATATGCAAATTAAGCCAAGTAGCAATAGCGTAGCGGTAGAGATGTTGGCCAAAGAGGAGGTAGTCATGGTTCGAACCCCCACAACATCATTTTCTATTTTTATTTAAATAAGCATGAAACAATCCCCTGACATATATGTATATATATATAACTATAATTTAAGTAAAAATGTAATGAAATGGGCCATGTATTTTGAAGAAATCCGACACAAGAAAATATAAAAAAATTGTATAAGTGCCCATAGCTGAGCAAGGCTTTACAAATCTGAATATGAGTGCCCATAGGTGAGCAGCGGTCTAACAAGTGTAATATGACTGCCCACAGGTGAGCAGCGGTTTAACAGGTGTAATATGAGTGCCCGGAGTTGAGCACCACTTTAACACACTTAAAATGAGTACCCGTAGCTGAGCAACACTTCACACAGGGTAATATGTGTGGTCATAGCCAAATAACGCATTACCCAGCATAAGCTGTTTGCGCGGAGCTGCGCAGCGTGCCAACTGGCTTACCGGCGGGCAACGTCGAGCAAGCTGTATTAAAACCGCTTTTACACAGACACACCTCCTACCCTGTCTAGACAGTAGTAAAAACAAAAAAAGCAATGCCGAGGCTCGAACCCAGGATACTGTGCACCATAGTCAAAGTACTGAACCACTAAGCCATGACAGTTGTACTGAGAAATGCAGTATTAGCATATATATAGGAATGAATGGAAATAGAAGCATGACAAAGCAGGTTTTCTTAAGCTGATAAATATCCAAAATGGCCAATCACAGATAAGTGCGGGAAAACAGGCATATATAAGCCCCATAGGTGGGAATACACAGCATAACTGATTGTGGTACCCATTTGCAGTCAGGATGGCAGGTGCAGGAGAGGGAAGTCGCTTTAGACAACAGAGGTGGGGTGTTGAGGAGTCCAAATATATGGTTTGGCTCCTAGTCCACGATCATGAGGCTCAACTCATGCAGGGCCAGGTTCAGTGGGGTGATTACAAGGCAGAGGCATGGAACCAGTTGGCACATGATCTCACCAGTGCCACAGGCATACCAAGGACTGGTGAACATGTCCATCACCACCATGCGGACCTGAAGAGATGTAAGCAGGACCAACTGAACCAGTGGATCCAGGAGGCCCGGCAAATGCCCAACGCCCCACTACTGAGTAAGTATCCATGTAATTAAGTATGTAAGAAATTATCCTAGCCTATATTATGGAGATGTATGTTCCAATATTACTTAATTTATATTACAGCTGCAGGTGTCCGTTCCATGAATCAGCAAGCCTATGCTGATAGGCTGGTGAGGTTGTGCCACCAGGCAGGTTAGTAATTATTTTGCTGGAATTGTTATAGAATATAAGTGAGACAGCTTGTAAAAGAGTTCAGTGTTGTTACATATTAATAAAGTTCAAATAAGCCTAGAAGACAGATTCTGCTAGTACTGTAAGATTAGATAAGTGATGCAGCCTGTAATCCAGAAATAAACATTAAACTAGTCTGAAATAGAGCTTCCACCTGTATTGTAATATCAGATAACTGCTTCACCCTGAAAATGACTGGTAATCAATCTACAAAGGATAGATATGTGTCAAATACATCCCCTTTTGAAATCTGCCATATGAAATAAGTGAGTCTGTTGGAAAGGATTGTTGTAACCAAGTAAGAAATGTTAATAATGCCTTGAGTTAAGTGCCATCTTGAATTGTAAAAATAAAACAAGTGAGAGTGTGAGAAAGAGGGATGAATCGACCAAGAAAGCTGTAATATGTCTGGAATAAAGTTATACTGCAGTCAGTACATAATGAAATGAATGAGACAGCCACAACCAAAGAGTGAAATGGGTGTAATAAAGTACTGAACCTGGAATATGTCTGTCCCACAATTTGGATATGGTGCTGTACCCTTGCAATATGGAGATAGTATGGTTGTATGAAATACTGAACATCCACAGTTGTCTAGAGCCATATAAATCAAATGTAGCAGGATGCTGTACCTGAACACAGCCAGATATGAACATGTATGAATAAAAATGGAATGTATATTAATGTAGCAGTAACATTCCCATCACCAACATTCCTAAGGTTACATATAGGAAACTGTACAAAGACATGTAGGGGATATATATCTGCAGCTACTAGGAATGTACAGCATATGTATAGGTAGTTTAAATTGTTAATGCAATATTTCTTCACCCTACCCCATTTTCACAAATGATGCCATTCCACACCAAACTGGGTATGTGTATACACAATTAATTCCCATGGACATTTGTCCTGTTGGTTTATACATATCTGCATGTACATTGATGCATGTGCCCTGTTCACATATCCAAACCTGATGGTATGTTGCCATTAATCAACCGTGCATGCTGTTGGATTGTGTACTGTTGTTCTAAATATGCATGTGTTATGCTTGCTGTTCAATGTTTGGAATTCATGGGTGTTTGGTTAATGGGAATACTGATGCATGCTGTTACAACTAATTTTGAATGGTGTTGTTTGTTACAAACCCAAAATGTCATAAAATACTGCTAAAAATAGGACAACAGGGAAGGCGGGTTCCAGCGGACCCACCTCTCCCACCTCAGCTGGCGAGTGCACCTGGCACCAGTGCCAAGGCCAGAACCTCCTCCGGTGGCCCTGTGCCATCTTTGGGTGGAAGCGCTGCAGGGGATGGGGTTCGTCCCCCCTCTGCAAGCGTGGCTGGAATAGAACGTCCACTCACCCTCCATAGTGTCCGGTCTGTGGTGCGTAGCGGGATCAGGCATGCTGTGCTTGATCCCTTACACCAGCTCGAGGCGAGGGTGGTGCAACTCATGGGTGTGCCTGCCCATCCTATACAGCCCCCAGCACAGCCCCATCCTGGGCAGTGAAGGTGCAGTGGTAACTGCCCATGGGTGGGGATCTCAGTTCCTCTGTTGCCATCTGTGGGCTCATTGGCTAACGATATCCAAACATCCGTCCCCGTCGATTGTGTCCCCCCCACATGTGTCATACTCCACCCTTGTATGCATCTTGTTTGTCTTGTCTGTTAACCTCCCCAACCTACCTCCCCAAATATACCTACTTCCTGTACCTCACATTCCACTCTCACCTGAAAAAAAAATAAAAAAAGGGCACTCTGTTCCCACAAAAAAATTATGCCCCATACATAGCTGCCCATTTTGCAGACATGTCTGCTGGACATGCCAACTGATAATTAACATTGGTTGTACAACATATTTTGTTGTTCTCACCCCTCTCTCAGGGGTGGAAGGTTTCAAACTTCACACCAAATTTCGCACATATGCACAGCTGTTGCATCCTGTGCTTGTTTTCCTACTGTCCTACCCTCTTTGTGCCCCCTTTCTCACCACTTTCCTATCTCCCCATTTTCTTTGCTTTAAAAGAAATTAGCGTGGGTGTTAGCGAGAGTAAGCACTTTTAAGAAGTAGTCAGCGGGTGTGCGCTTGTGTGCGCTTAGCTAATCGAGTGTGCGCATAGCTAAGCAACTGTGCGCATGCGTGAGCATCGCACAAACCAGCGCAAACCCGCTTACAACTGCATAAAAGTGTCTTAATCACTCTGTATGACAAGGCCTGTAGTCTGCTCATCAGCAAAATAAAATTCCCCTGTCAGTGTCAAACACAGGACCTTGGAAACACTAGTCTGCATGACTTACCACTAAGCCATAACTGATATACAAGAACTTGGTGCTGAAAGCAGTATATCTTGACATAGAAGGACTGAATGTAAAGGGAATATAGGGAGGCCATTACACAAAGCTTGTTTCCTGTATCTTTACTGGCAGTTCTTGTGGAATTACATTACATTAATGTGATAAGAGAAACAGCCATGCTAGGAGGTAATAATGTTAGAGTAGCACCTTACAAACCACACATGGTATCAGAGCAGGATAAACACCACCGTATTTGAATAGGTATGAGGCCAGACATCCCAACTCTGACTGATGTACAGGGATGTCCATTTGTCAAAAAATGTTACCTGTGCCCTTCTGACTCCCTGCGAAATGTACTAACAGTAGGCAGAAAGGTGGGGAATCCCACGTAATGGTGACTGTCAATAAGTTAAAGTACACACTACTTGCATGTCAGAAATGGTGTAGTAATACATATGCTCAAAATACCGCACAGTCACAACTGCAGAATATCTGCAATATATCATGGGTGTATCCCACTGATATGTACCATTCCCTGAGGCTGCTCAAATATATACCTGAGAGTATCTGAGGCCTGCAAGTGTCAGAAACACACAGGCATATCAGCCTGTCTGCTGTTATACACTCTGCGAATAGCTGTAGAATTGCTTCCACAAGCACACCCTCATGTAGGAGTACAATCCAGAAATATCAAAGGATGTAGCCATCTAACAAACTAAGGACAGTATAGCAGTTTACAAGCACTGCATGTGCCTGATATTCATAACTGTTAGTACAAAGTACAAGGCCCTACTACTGCTCAGCAGCAAAATAAGATACCCTTGTAAGTGTCAAAGCCCAGACCTTGGCCTCACCAGACTGCATGCAGTGCCATCAAACCACACCTAACATATAAGAAATTGCTGCTGAAAGAAATATATCATGCATTACAAGGAATGAATCTAAATGGAAAATAGGAAAGCCATAGCAACACATTCCAGTAAAGACAAATATCAGGCCTTCAAGGAGTGAATGTAAAGGCAAAATAGTGAAGCCATAGCAACACATTGCAAGAGCTACTGTTGTATACCAGTTAATCCACTAGTCCCACAGGAAAGTACATACTCCCATGTAAACAGTGTTAGCATTATTAGGTGTGAGTTAACATACACACTGAGAAGAATGAACTGCAAGAAGCAACAGTCAGGTTTCATTACAACATGCATTTCAGTGGCTACAACACAGCCTTAGATATGAGAGACATGCCAACCTTTTGACTGACACAACAGTGTCCACAGCAAACCAGCATGGTCCCCACCTTGCTAAACTGAAAGGCCTACGCCTACCTAACCTAACATGTTATAGCACTGTCCTGAAATCACAGTGAGAACTGCAATTACCACACAGCAGGCTGCATGCAATTAGTAAATGCTGGCCAACAATTGGTGCAGAGGACATCACATGCACATGTGCAGATACCTACAAAAGCAGCCTGTACTGCCAGTCCACACGTGCAATAATATAATTGCAGCCACTGGAGGGAGAGAGAGAGAGAGAGACCAAAAAAAAAAAAAAAAAAAAAAAAAAAAAAACAAGCCATCAAGCCGTCAAGCCAGCCAGCCAGCCAGCCAGCCAGCAAGCCATCCAAAAAAGCTGTCAGAAACAAAGGTAATGTAAACTACATAATCTAATAATCTACATACTATGAACCCTCCATATGTGTTAGTCTGTATCTATATGTATATGAAGATGTGCATAGGGCAAGGGACATACTGCAACTGTTATTGAAGGCTGGACATACATATGTAGTTGAAGGTTGCTATGTGCACATATCAATGTAGGTTGTAGTACAATGTACAATGTACAATGTAGGTTGTACAGCAATGGATGTTTAGAAGTATGTTAGTGTGTGTATGTGTATATATATATATATATATATATATATATATATATATATATATATATATATATATATATATATTCATATATATATATGTGTACATAGAGAGGTATGTATAAATAGATAGACATATATAGATAGATAGATAGAATATGTATATAAATATAGATGTAATAGATATATACATATATAGATATATATAGATACATACACATATACAGATAGATATGAATGTCTATAGATATGTATGTATATGAATATATCTATCTATATATATATATATATATATATATATATATAGAGAGAGAGAGAGAGAGAAAGAGGCACATGGGGGCAGATGTATTGCAACAGGTGCCTGGTGACAAAGGCATGGACTGAACACCAGTGTGGATACTGGAGTACCATACCGCATTCCAAAACACTTTAACCGCTAACTACCACATAGGTGGTTGCCTGCCTACTACTGGAGGTGTCAGAAGGGAACATGGGAAACAAGTGTACAATAGCCTCCCCTTTGATATTCACAGTGGCACACTAGTCTTGTAATCCCTGTACATGGTATATGTCATCACAAATGGTGTGTCAGCTAGGGAAATTTAAGTCAGTGTACCCCTCTACACCTCACAATGTCCTACATGGTATGTGCCTCCCATGACAACTACAACAAGGGAAAAGGCCACAGACATACCTAACAAAGAGTGATAATGCCCTCAAACACATTCCCTATGCAGAGTGACTGACAAAACCACAGATAGAGTGCCTTTCATATGACATACACAGAGGTTACCACTGCTGGATATACAGAGTTATGTCACACCCATACCAGTTGTCCAACCGCCATGGTAACATCTCACAATCTGTCCAGCCTAAATGACCTATGGCCCTCATCCTTGTCACCGCAGTAAAGATCACATGCTGGAGGTACAGGTTCCTATCCACAAATAAGCCATACCCTGGACTAAACCACCCAGCATTAACAAGCAAGGCTCCTTATTAGTAGATGTCAGACATACCCCTGATGAATGTTATGGAAATAGGTAATATGCTGCATGAGTCACCTCTGTGTAACTGTTTGACAGGGGCAAGTACAATCACATTACATGTGTCCCAAGGGGCAGGGTAGCATAAGGCTATGCTGCCGTAGGCCCAGGGCCAATAGCATAGTACCTACCTATGACACAATGCACACACACACATGTACTCATTGCAATACCAACTATGTGAGGTGGAATGAGTGTGACACTGACTGTGTGCAAGGTCTGTAATGGTGTGATTGTTCAGCATGACTTTGTGTCTGTCATGGTAGTGTGTGTCCACGGTGTGAGGCCAGAGAAGGATGTGTCAGTTATTGGGATACAAACATACTACATTGCCATATGTTGTGCTGTAGTTCCCCGAGTATGACTGTGGTGTAGGTAGGGGTATGGCAGCAAAGACTAGGGTGGATTACAAGTGAAACTGTAAATGTGCATTGCATGCATTGCATGGGATGACAATATTCTCCATCCATTAGCTTGATACATACCCCCAGTGTGAGGTTGTGCATTGTACCTCAAACAGTGTGCCGAGTGCTGGTGTACACCAGTTTGTTGTATGGAGTGTGCCAGGCACTGTCACACAGTTGTTGGCTGAGCACTGATATGTGGTAATTTACATGTGTATCCCCTGATAGACAGACAGATGCTATATATGGCAGTTCAGTGATATCAGTACAGTAGAGTATTACGTGTGCCATATTACTTACTCACATATTTCTCTTTTCCTTCCAGGGCAATGGTGCATCAGCACAACCCCTGTTATTCAGCTGCAGAGGATGAGGAGATACACCAGAGCCTGGTGCAGGATTTTTCCACACTGTTTTCCAGGCCCAGCCAGAACCAGCAGGAGAGGGCTGCACTGTGGCAAGACCTTGTCCGTCGGGTAAATGACATAGGCATGCATAACCAGACATATGAGCAGGTACGCCATCACTGCAGTGATTTAATTAGAAATGTCCATCAGCGTGCATCTGATATCCACAGACAACAGCTTGCCACAGGTAGTGGGGTACCTATCCACCCCCCCTCACCAGAGTGGAGGAGCTCCTCCTAAGTGTTGTGGCTCCAGGCCAACAACAACATCCACAGACATGTGTCATGATGGAGGCTGGAGCCACCCAGCATGTGGACATGGAGTGTGCAGGTAACATGCCATATCTGTAGATGACTGTTCTCTGCACTGGTAGATCATGCATGTGTGAGATGTGTACTGTTTGTGTAGCTGTTATCCTGCCTATTCTTGTGCAAGATTGATATTCTGAATATCATCAGTACACCTGTGAAAGTCAACTGTTGTACTACTGTACTGTATCATACTCACAGTATCAATGGCACAGTTGTGGCCACTGACAATAACTCTCTTATTTGTGCAGGTCCCTCTGGAGTAACAGCAAGGCAGCCAATCCATGCTGGTGAGTGTGTAATAACAATACTATTAATACTAATAATAATATTAATACTTATAATACCCTCAAACAGTATTGTGTATGTGTTGGATTGCAGGTGTGTGTGTGTTTGTATCTGCTGTACTGAGGAGTGTGCATGTGTGCCCATGTGCATGTGTGCATGTACCCGTGTGCATGTGTGCATGTACCAGTGTGCATGTGTGCATGTGCCCGTGTGCATGTGTGCATGTGCCCGTGTACATGTGAGCATGTGTGCATGTGCCTGTGTGCATGTGTGCATGTGCCCGTGTGCATGTGTGCATGTGTGCTTGTGCCCGTGTGCATGTGTGCATGTGTGCATGTGCCTGTGTGCATCTGTGGTAACATTGTGTGCACATTGTAAACTGTGTTTCCTGTCTTCCTCTCACAGGTTCTGGTGTTGCTCTGTTGGCATGCAGCAGGGAACCTGAAGCCACTGCTGGGGATAGTGATAATGATGATACATGTGTAATGGCACAGGGAGGTGTGACAGGGTCTGTTGTTGGTCAGCCAATTGACAGTACACAGCAGTCAACCCCATCAATGCGCACAGTCATCCTGCCGATACATCCATTGTCACCAATGTCCATAGCTGAGGGACAGCATACAGTGGGCATTGACCAGGGTAATGTGGTATCAGTGGCACATGCATCCCCTCACAGCAGCCATGGCCAGAGTCCTGACATGATACCACACAGGCAGATGTCCAGGGGTTCTCGTGGGAGCATCCATGGTCGTACTGCCCCTGTCAGACATGCCCACAGAGGTCCTTCAACCTCAGTTATGTTCCAGGCTGTAATGCAGGCACAGGCACATATGGAACGGTACACCAGACAGAGTCTGAGGGAGCTTAGAGCACATCGCACTGCTATGAATGACACTACGCATGACGTTGAGGCTGCCATCCGTACTGTCGGTGAGGTCATTGACAGACATTGGGGGGACACATTAGATCTGTTCCACAACTACATGTCCATGAGCCAGGGCAATGCAGGATGGTTGAGGCATCGACGTGGATGTATGCCAGCAACATCATCAGCTGGCAGTCGTCGTGGATGACAACAAACCTGCAGCCGCTCCCGTAGTGCCAGTACCAGCCCCAGCAATGCTGGGTCTGTGCTGTCATCAGACTGTCCTAGAAGACCACGTGCACATGGCTCTGGACAGTCCCAGCAGGGACATGTGCCCAGTCATCAACCAACTGCTTCTGATGACAGTACCCAGTCTGGCTTAGTACCTGATACTGTCCATAGCACCCCTTCCAGGCACAGGTACCGTGTCCGTGGCCAGAGACAGTGATCTGTATGACCTGGCAGGTGCAGTCTATAGCTGTCCACAAACACCCGTATATGGCAGCCATGTGGTGGAACTGTGTGCATGCATACACACATGCATAATGCTAACACCTAGGGCTAACACATACACACACACACACCGCATCAACATTGCCCCGTTTTGTACTGTTGTCCCTTACTAACACACACACACACACATGCATGTTGATTGGATGTATCAATGGCAGACTCTGGCATACCAAGTACACAACCTGTGCATATGATGAAACTGTGCCACCTCCTGCAATCTGTAACATTGATGCAGGAACAGGATAGCATGGTGCTGATGCACAGGGTGACTACATAGCACTGTAGTAATATTATCATGTTGTTTACAGTACAGTGTAATGATATCAATGTGGGTATATCCCAGCATGCCTGATGCATTAACAGTATGATTGTCATTGTAGTGTTTTTATACACCAGTGTTAATTCCAAAAGTGTAATGTCTGCACACGTTTGCATTCTGGTGGTAGGCTGAAAACACAAACCCACCTACATAGGTATCACAGGGGATAAGAAACTGGAAGTAATGATACTCAATGCCAGACATCTAAACCACAAGATGCATGCAGTCCAAACTTTACTCAGCCTGGAGAATGTTGATATCTGTGCAGTAACAGAAACCTAGTTCAAGGCTCCCAAGAGCACCCTAGCTCTACCAGGTTGCACCTCATACCATGCTTTACAGCCCCAAAACATGGAACTAACTACGAAAGGAGGGTGAGTATCAAAAGATGTCAAGTATACCCACACCCCCAGGTTAGTGCCACAGCATGAGGCATCACAGACTATCCACGTGCAACTAACAGTGGGTAAAACTGCCTTCCAGTTCATAGCCTGCTACAGACCACCCTCCTAAACCCAGGAAACCCACTTGGCCTACTTAAGAACACATGTAAATATGAAGGTGTCTCCAAACAAAATTATATTGGGCAACTTCATCTACCCACACTTAGACTGGGAGCATTACTGTAGCTCCAACACCCTAGGCCAAAGATTCCTAGAATTCATAAACTCAAATGCTATAGAACAACTTGTTACCACTCCCACAAGAGGGGAAAACATACTGCACCTGATCATCACCAACATGGGGACTCTATGCTCCAGACCAGAAGTGTATCCCTCACTGGTAAGATCAGACCATAGAGTAATCTCACTGTATGTTCACATACCAGCCCCAGCTCCTGCCCAGAAAACCAAAGTGAAAAAGTTGTCTAAAGCAAATTCCACACACCTCAAAACCGAGACAGAGGTGGAATCCTTCAAAGCCCCCGGGTCTGTGGAATATATGGCCCACACTGCTGAATCCTTTATAAACGCATTCTATGAACACCTTCAGGAATGCACAGATCATGCAATTCCAAATATAACCATGACCCAATCCTCCAAAGACAGGCGTCTTTTCTGGTGGACCCTAGCCACATAACAGAAAACAATAGAAGGAGGGAGGTACTACATGATCGAGCAATATCCCACAAAGGGAAGGCATCTCTGATCAGTATTTTGAAAACATTACGGGCACTCATAAAATCGTCTAAGGCCAGCTTCAAGAGAAATATTGCACAGGATAATCACAAGGCTTTCTTTACTTATGTTAGGAATCTGGGTGGGAATTCCCAGATATGCTCAGAAGTTGTCCTAAATGACAAGGAATACACCTAAGCCACATACATTGCCAACATCATTGCTGACAGGTTCAGCACAAACATCTCACTCCCCTCCCCACCACAAGGGCAAATATATATCCCAGCAGAGTGATGCCCCCCTGACATCTGAGATGCTCAGTCGCCCTCTCCAAAGCAAAAACACAGCATCAAAGGGAGCAGACAGTGTCCCAGGCTGCATCCTACATGAACTCCAAGAAGAACTAAACACAAACATAAAACTACGGTTCAATCCCAGCCTTAGTACAGGATATGTACCCAAGGAGTGGCGTACAGCAACAGTGATCCCTCTCCACAAAGGTGGTGCCTCAACGGATCCTGGAAACTAAAATCCAAAGTCCAAAGCACAGCAAATGATGAAAAAACAAACAGCAATAGCGTACTGATCCTTTAATATCCGCTTTCGTCACAAGACTTCCTCAGAATGCAAAAAAACATCACTACCAGCAACCATTAAATACCCATATTAATTACATACAAATTAATCATTAATTAAAAATAAGCCTAAAAATAAGTATCCAATTTTATTATATCTATTCATAAAAATACCATCTGTTATTAGGTTAATAAACACCTAATGTTACTATCTTTGTCGACATGTAACTTCCTATATTTTAAAAAACATTTAACATTAATGGCATCGTTTAAACCTGGAAACTTATCGGAATTCAATTTAATTTGCCAAATAGTCTCACGTTGTTCCAAGTAATTTTTGTAATCGCCAGCTCTTAAATCAGAACATACAATCTCTAAAACAGAAAATAATTTTTTTTTAAAAAAAGGACAAACCACTGAATGCTTAAAAAGAGTGTTGTTCTCATCCCTGGTTTTAATACTGTAGAGATGCTCTCTAATCCTAGTTTTGAGGCATCTAGTCGTCATGCCGACATAAAAAGCCGAACATCCTGAACATAAACTTATATAAACAACCCCCATGGAGTTACAATCAGCGTAACCAGGAACCTTAAAAGTCCTGTCAATGGTCTCTATTTTGATGTAGGGACCTTCAGAGATAAACCTGCACATATTGCAGGTATGGCAACAATGCATACCAGTTTTGTTAGTACATAAATTAATAGGATTATGATCACGAAATTCCAAAATTTTCTTTAAATTATTATGTTTCCTAAAAACAAACGATGGTTGATTCCCCAAAATTTTCTGAATGTCATTGTTGCCCTTTATTATCCTCCAATTGTTAGTAACAATTTGTCTGATTTGTTCCCCGTCAGAACTCATATCCAATGAGCACATAATATGTTTGTTGTTACCATTCATTTGATCTAACTTGTTGTCAGTCATGTTACTCAAAATGGGATAATCTAACAAAGCTTTAAATGAAATAGGACGTCTGCTTAAGATTTCTTCCTTAGTCTTGCATAACTCATTAGTACAATAACCTCTCTGACTAAATAGGGAAATAATGATGTTAAATTCATCGATCAAATCACAAAATTTAGAGGTCATTCGACTAGCTCTAATAAATTGACCACGAGGAATATTTTTTACAACATGCTCAGGATGATTACTAAGATGATGTAGGTACCCATTTGTGAAAGTCTCCTTCCGATAAATCCTGCTGTGAAATCGTAATTCAGTTGTATCCCAATACAAGAAAACATCCAAGAAATTAATTTGCAAACCAGAACATCCTTTGGTAAATTTCAAATACTCTGAAGATGAATTAATCTCTAAAACCAAAGAATTAACAGTGGATGAATCCCCTTCAATCACAAAAAATAGATCGTCAATAAACCTACAAAATAACTTGATGTTAAATTTCTGATTTAAAACAGGCATGACCTCAAGCTCCCACCAAGCCATGACTAAATTGGCAAAAGCTGGTGCAGCAGGAGACCCCATGGCCACTCCCTTTCTTTGTCTATAATAGGTTTTTCCTAATAGGAAAAAAATATTTTCCAAAATAATTTCCAGAAATAATCCAATGGTAGAAATAGCATTGGTGGTAAAATTAAGATTTTTCCTAATTAAGAAATCACATACAGCATCAATCCCCATAGTGTGAGGAATGCATGTATATAAAGAAAACACATCAATGGTGAAAATAATGTGTTTCGTAGGATCAAACTCACCCTTTTGCAAAAATGCCCCAAATTTACTCAAAAAATGCCAGGAATCTTTAATGAAGGAACTTTCACTAGCCAGAACTGGCCCCAAAATGGCATCAATAACTAAGGAAATCCCTTCAGTGACCGAATGTGGTGATGAAACAATAGGTCTAAGGGGAGGGTCACTGATGTTTTTATGTGTTTTGGGTATACCAAAAATCACCCCAATGCGTGGCTCCTGAACCATACAAAAATCATAAACATCACGACTGATGTCACCTGTCATGAACAAGGCATATAACTCAGAATGAATAAAACGCATCCTGCGCTTAATATCATAAAAACTGATACTTTCATATTCTTCATTATTGCTGATAATTTCAAACATTTTATTATTGTAAGCCTCTTGGCTCATGACCACTATGTTGCCCCCCTTGTCACTCTTCATAAACCTGAAATGCTTGCAAAGTGATTTTAAATTTTTAAGGGCCAACCTTTCATCATTACTTAAATTATGAATAATGTGACATTTGTGGTTCAGAACCTGAGTGATGTCATGTATACATTGTTCCTCAAACACTTTAAAAGTGTGATGTAAATGGGGAGTAAAATCTGAAGGTTTAATTAAAACCCTGCTTGATTGCTCTTTATCTGACACAAAATTCATTAAATAAAATAAATTCAATTTTCTAGTGAATTTTTTTATATCAATGATCGTATTGCTGTAATTAGCCCTAGAAGTTGGAATGAAATTTAAGCCATACTTTAATAACTTTACTTCACAGTCAGAAAAACAATGTCCCGTCAAGTTAATGATGCTAAATTGGTCTAATCTTTCTTCTACGTCTCGTCCCCTGACGAGTTTGACCCTAGAAAGGTCCGACTCCTGGTCAGTACAGTGTTCCTGTTGTGATGGTTGTTCTTTTTGTTGAAAAAAGAAGAAACACTTGAAGTGTTAACTGGAATGTTTGTCCCAGTCTTTACTTTTGGTCTAACTGACTCATTGGCATTTGGAATATCTCCACTGCAGTCTTTGACTTAGTCATCAAGCCTAACAGACTTCTCAGCATTCGCATCATTGACATCTTTATTAGTTGATATATTGTCGTTGTATCCATTCTCGGGAAAGGAACTAATGATTTTAGCTCCCTTCTGGAGTTCAACATGATCACCTTCATGGACAAACACCTGTTGATCATTTGAAAGCACTGGTTCACTGAACCCAGAAACAACAGTATTGTAATTTCTTTTCCCCCAGGCATTAACAGTACCAGAACGGCCATAGTTCCCTTTAATAGCAGACGTGTTTCCTCTAATGGCAAAGTTGCTATAGGCACTATTGTTCTCATACGATGTAACATCACGAGCTAATTTGAGCTGTTTACGGCTGGTAACCTCCGCCGTATGCTGCTCAAGCTCTTCGTAAATAACCTCAAAAAATTCACAGCCTTTGATGTCACCCAAAACTTCCTTTAGTTCGCCTTCAATGAGGCCTATCTCATCTCTTAGAACACTCATCTTTCCACTGTTGTTATCAATAAGAAGTTTTAAGAAATCAATACCAGCGTTGTTAAAAAAGTTAATTAAAGTTTTGAAAAAAGGCAAATTGGCAGTAACACCATTAGGGCATTTAAAAAATCTTAGTCCCTTAGGGACTATGCCCAACTGAATACAACGCCTGAAATAGCAATTCTCAAGATCTAATGAGCGGTATCTTTTTAGCAACTTTAACAAAAGACCGCGTTTGTTATTGATCTCAACAGAATTAAATGGTTGGCTTGTTTTACCTGAATTAGAAAATGGATTTCTTACTTCATTTAAAAACGATTGCAGTGTCCTGCAACCGCCAACAGTTCCCAGTGAAGATTCTCCACGCGAAATAGACATCGCAATGCGGCAATAATCCTTATCGCGTTTATCAGTGACTGCTGTTACTTCCAAAACAGTATTTAATTCGTGGAACGATGAATCCGGACTTGAAAAGTTGGCGCCATTGATGCCAATAGGTGCAACGTCAGCACGTTGTTTCTCATTGCTTCTCGCAACCAAAACCTTAAGGGAACTCTGTATATCTAGTAAGGTAGCAGTTAGTAAGTTGTTCAGAGTTGAATTCTCTGATGTCGGTGTAGGATGAACCGACAAATTCATTAGTTCCTCATCACTGGCCTCGGACATTGCTTCAGAAAACAAAAAATCAAGTAAAAGAACAAATGACCAATAAATCAAAATCCAAAGTCCAAAGCACAGCAAATGATGAAAAAACAAACAGCAATAGCGTACTGATCCTTTAATATCCGCTTTCGTCACAAGACTTCCACAGAATGCAAAAAAACATCACTACCAGCAACCATTAAATACCCATATTAATTACATACAAATTAATCATTAATTAAAAATAAGCCTAAAAATAATTATCCAATTTTAATATATCTATTCATAAAAATACCATCTGTTATTAGGTCAATAAACACCTAATGTTACTATCTTTGTCGACATGTAACTCCTGGAAACTATCACCCCATATGCCTGACTAGCTTGGTCTGCAAAGCTATGGAAAGGATCATCATAGACCTCATAAATAAAGATATTGGGGACCTACAGACAAAGGATCCTACCCAGTTCGGCTTTGTTGAGGGCACATCCTGCCTCTTAAACCTGGTCGATGTCTTTGAAACAGTCACCAAGGCCAGTGACGAGGAGAAGGTGTTCAACACAGCCTACCTGGACCTCGCAATAGCCTTCGATACAATACCCCACTCAGGCATTATAGAGACGCTCACCAGCATAACTATAAAACCCTATGTCACTAGATGGATTGCAAACTGGCTCATGGACAGAAGACACATGGTCAGAATTGCTGGAGCCATGTCACACTCCAAACCGGTTACAAGTGGCATCCCACAGAGTTCATTCCTGGGACCTCTCTTGTTTGGTATATATTTCTCAGAGGTACAGGCCAACACAGATGGACTGTGGCTGAGCAGGTTCGCAGATGACTGCAAACTGGGCTCCATAATCAACTCACCAGCCAACAGAAGCATCCTATAAAAGGGCCTCATAGAAACAGACAACTGGTGCCAGAGCCATGGCCTCAAGCTAAACACCAAGACGTGTATAGTCATCCCCTTTGGCAAGAACAAAGTGCCCACAAATTAACACATAGGTGGTAAGCCATTAAGTACTGTACACATGATTAGGGACCTGGGGACCCGAGTTGATAGCAAACTCTCATTTAACAACCACATGGTTGTAGTGGTTACACAGACAGTTTATATAGGCCACCTAATCATGAAGGGATTCACAGCTAGATCACGGGAGGTCATTGTGCCTCTTTAGTCATCCCTCATCAGGCCCATAATTGAGTACAGTGCCCCTTTTGTGGTGTACCTTACCAGAGACCTGACCTGTAGCAACTGGAAAGTCCAAAAAAGTACCTCACCAAGGGTATCAAAGGGCTCCAACAGATGCCTGACATATAGAACCATGTCCAACCTGGAATTAATGGACATGCTGCACCTCAGAAAATCCAAATTCCATGGAGTTATGCACTCGTGACACTTGCACTTCAGCACTTACATAAATAGGACATGCTGGAGGGACAGATTCATAACCCAGAGGCTCCCTTCACTCTGGAATAAAATCACAGTCCAGGTTAGGCAGAGTCCCTTAATGACTCTCTGCAAGAGGACTGTTGCTGAGTGGATGGGAGATTGTAGGTTTACCCCGAGTTTCACTTCTGTGTCACTGTTACACAGAGGCTGAGTATACTAACCTGGAAAAAGGCCATATGAAAATACATTTAAAATGGGTGGCGAAAGACAAACACAGTCTGGCTAGGCTTATAACTGCCCTATGGCAGATAGCCTAGTATGAACCTATGAACCTATTACATGATGTATCCTCAACTGATACACAGATGTAGGAAACCCAGTGTCAGTGATATCCCTGCAGTACTACACTATACCAGTAGCCATTCTTACTGAGCCCCACACATCCCTGGGAAGAATACTGTTTGGCATATAGCAGTCTCACGTACATGCCAACACACTAGGATATGTTCATCCACAACTGGAAATGTATACCGTGACCTACAATGCAGTCTGCACATGACACACATGACCACCAGAAGGGAATCATACAGATAGATACCTGTTGTCCAAGCCATGCTCTATTACTGTAACGCAACTGTAACTTTGTCATCAGCATGTACTTAACATAGTATTCCAGTAGTACCATGTAGGTGGCAGCACCCATCATGTAGAATGGGTAATGGTGTGTACATATGGGCAAGTGTTTTCTTGTCTATCCTGTGATATTCACATTTCCAAAGGTATTGTGCAGTCCCTTGGTGTATCACCTAAGCAAGAAGGTGTCTTTATGCATATCAGCAACAGTTGCCATACACCTACACTGGATGTCCATTACTCACAGACCTTGCTGTGTTATAACATGTGTGACATATACTCCAGACATGAACCCTCACCCACATTAATATATCACAGCTTTCATGAGTGTGTGTCACCCAGTTGGCCTAGGACACAGATCACTGCAGTAGCCTGCATTGTCAACAACATACATGTATGGCGTACAGTCTGGGAATTTGCAGGGCATGCTGGCACAGGTAGCAACTGTATTCATATGAGGCGGGCTTCACACATAGGAACTATTGAAGGTCACAGATACATATCTGTATGTGGCACACACATACCTGATGTTTGCATTGCAATTACTGTTATAGTTATATGTCATACAATAATAAAAGCAAAACCCACCACACATTGACAAACTGTGTGGCAAACACACGCATGGCTTTTGTAGGATTCAAACCCCTACCTAACTATGTTATGACACTTGAGAGAAACACATTAGCACAGCGCGCTATTCGCATTACTGGGTAGTTTGCCTTCTCCTGCTGTACTTATAGGGTGCTGACATCATCAGTCTTTAAAAAGAGGAATGTACATCATGTAGTGTGTTATTCCAGTTGTCAAAAGGGACATTTCTGTCAAAGAGAATTGCACACATGCACACCCCCAACACACACTGCGCATTTGCAGGATTCAAACCCCTACTTAACTATGTTATGACAGTGGAGAGAGATGCATTAGCGCAGTGCACTATTTACATTACTGGGTAGTTTTCCTTCTCCTGCTATTCTTATAGGGTGCTGACATCATCAGTCTTTACAAAGAGGAATGTACATCATGTAGTGTGTTATTCCAGTTGTCAAAAGGGACATTTATTTCAAAGAGAATTGCACACATGCACTACTGGGTAGTTTCCCTTCTCCTGCTATACTTATAGGGTGCTGACATCATCAGTCTTTACAAAGAGGAATGTACATCATGTAGTGTGTTATTCCAGTTGTCAAAAGGGACATTTATTTCAAAGAGAATTGCACACATGCACTACTGGGTAGTTTCTCTTCTCCTGCTATACTTATAGGGTGCTGACATCATCAGTCTTTACAAAGAGGAATGTACATCATATAGTGTGTTATTCCAGTTGTCAAAAGGGACATTTATTTCAAAGAGAATTGCACACATCCTGCCCCCCCCCAACACACACACATGGAGTATTTGCTAGATTCAAATCCATGCCTAACTATGTTATGACACTTGAGAAAAATGCATTAGCACAGTGCGCTATTCACATTGCTGGGTGGCTTTTTTTCTTCTGCAGTATTTATAGGGTGCTGACATCAGGTTTTACAAAGAGGTATATACATCTATTGCTATCCCTCAGTATGGGGGATAACAATATATATGCAGTAACAGACGCCTAGTTCAGGATCACATATTGACATCAGCACTGCCTGGTTATGTTTTATACCATGCTTCATGAACACAGGACTTGTAACACACAACACAACCAGGGAGTGTATCCATATCCATATGCTCTTCAGTTTTTCCCTTAGAACTGCTCTACTTTCAATCTAAACAGTCTATTCTCTATCTGAAAAGCCCAGAACTTGCTCCTAAAGCATTTTTACACAGGTAAAGCACTCTTAAACAAAAAGAAAGCACTACATCCACCTACAATCCCCTTGAGTACCCATTTCCCTATAGTTCCTTTCTGACTCACTTACACAGCAATCCCTTACACTATTCTAGCATGTCGAAGGGTCAATTACTGGCGTCCTCTCCAGTTCAGCTGGTGAATCTGGGAATCTTGAGGCAACGTTACAACTGCCTCATGTACACAGACAACCCTCTCCTCCTCCCAACAAATACAAATATATGTGAGAGATGCAACTATATAGCCAAACTGGAGGCTGAGCTCTCTCGACTCAGTACTGGCAAAACCAGTCAGGAGGAGAAGGTAACCACACACACCACAAACCCAGTGTCACATAGACCTATCACAACTGCAAACAAAACACATAAACACACAAAAACATACTCGGAGGCTCTAATTAAAAATCTACCAAAACAACAGAGGCCTCCAATGCAGACATCCAAGCAACCACTACCTCAAAACATAGCACATGCAACACATAGTTCACAAAGTCAGTGTGCCAAACAGTCACAGCCCTTAAGGCCAAACAACATGCCTGATACACTTGTAATAGGTGACTCCATAGTTAGACACACTGACATCCCACTCGCCAGACTGAACAAGGAAAAGGTTACAGTAAGCTGCCTGTTGGGTGTTAGAATCCGCCACATAACACAAGCACTCAGGTCACTCCAAAGCAAGTACAAATATGAGTCAGTCATTGTCCATGCCGGTGTGAATGATCTGAGACGTACCTCCCTGGAGTACATGAAAAGAGACATAGAGGAGCTCTCTGATTATGTAGCCCAGGCTGGTATGACCCTGACCCTGAGCAGCATCTTACCTTCACCAAGAATGATGCCACAGTACAAAGACAAAATGATCAGCTTTAACAATTGGCTCAATTACTGGTGTCATTCTAAGGGGATCCGATGTCTGTCTGCTTGGGATGACATGCTTGACAAGCCATGCTGCTTCGCAAGGGACAGCTTGCACCTGTCACCCCTGGGCTTCCAGATATTGGCCAAGGCTCTTGCCACCCCCATAGTGCCTTTGTTAGGCAAGGCTCAAAAGACAAACCCACCTCCCTAGAAAACACAAGTGGAAAAAAATCTAAGGGTAATGCTGCTCAATGCCAGAAGTCTAAACCTCAAGATGCATGCTCTCGAAGCCCTCCTCAGTATGGAGAACATCGATGTCTGTGCAGCGACTGAAACCTGGTTCAAGGCTCTGGAGAGCACCCCAGCACTACCAGGTTATACCTCATATCATGCTTTTCGGCCCCAACACTTGGAATGAACCACAAAAGGAGGGGGAGAATCCATATTCATCAAAGATACCCACACTTCCAGGTTAGTGGCAACGCACGAAGCATTGGAGACCATCCATGTGCAACTAACCGTATGCAAAACTGCTTTACAGTTTGTAGCATGCTACAGACCACTCTCTTAAACTCAGGAACCCCACTCACCCTTCCTGAAGACACTGGAGAGTATGAATGTCTCTCCAAATACCATCATATTGGGAGACTTCAACTACCAAAACATAGACTGGGAGCATTACTCAAGCCCCAACACCCTAGCCCAAAGGTTCCTAGAATTCATAAACTCAAATGCGATGGAACAACTAGTCACCACTCCCACAAGAGGAGATAATATACTAGACCTGATCATTATAAACATGGGGACACAATGCACCACACCTGAAGTATACCCCTCATTGGTGAGATCAGACCATATATTAATCTCACTGGAAATCCACATCCCGCCCCCACCCCCAGCACAAAAGACCACAGTGAAGAATTTCTCAAAAGCCGACTTCACACTTTTTAAGACTGAAGTGGTATCCTTCAAGGCCCCTGGGCCAGTGGAAACCACAGCCCACACTGCTGAATCCTTTATAAACGCTTTCTACGGACACCTTCAAGAATGCATGGATCATGCAATCCCAAATAAAATCAAGACCCATTCCCCCAAAGGCAGGCGTCCTGTCTGGTGGACCCCAGCCATTAACAAGCTTTACAACAGGAGGAGGAAGCTACTACATGACAGAGCAAAATCCCCAAAAGGGAAGGCATCTCTGATCAGTACTAGCAAAAAACTACGATCATTCATAAAATCATCCAAGGCCAACTTTGAGAATAAATCGCAAAAGACACTAAAGACAATCACAAGGCCTTCTTTAGTTATGTTAGAAACCTGGGTGGAAACTCCCAGATATGCTCAGAGTTAGTCCAAAATGACAAAAAATACACTGAACCTACAGACATTGCCAACATACTGGCAGACAGGTTCAGTGCAAATTTCTTCCCCCTCTCTCCCCAAAAGGAGAAATATGTATCCCAGCAGAGTGTAGCCTCCCTGACATCTCAGATGCCCAGGTGAGAGCCGCCCTCTCCAAAGCTAAAAACGCAGCATCAATGGGACCAGACGGTGTCCCGGGTTGCGTGCTATATGAACTCCAAGAGGAACTAAACCCGCATATAAGGCTGCTGTTTAATCTTAGCCTTACTACAGGATACGTACCCAAAGAATGGCGTACAGCAACAGTGGTCCCACTCCACAAAGGAGGTGCTTCTACGGTCCCTGGAAATTACCGCCCCATAAGCATGACGAGCCTGGTCTGCAAAGCTATGGAGAGGATCATTATGGAACTCATAAACAAAGACATTGGGGACCTACAGACATTGGATCCTACCCAATTCGGCTTTGTCAAGGGCAGATCCTGCCTTTTGAACCTGGTTGACTTTTTTGAAACAGCCACTAAGGCCATTGATGAGGGTAAGACAGTTCACACAGCCTACCTTGATCTTGCAAAAGCCTTCGACACAATACCCCACTTGGGCATTATAGACAAGCTCACCAGCTCAAATGTAAACCCATATGTCATAAGATGGGTTGCAAACTGGCTTAAGGACAGAACCCACAAGGTCAGAATTGCTGGAGCCATGTCAGACTCTAAGCCAGTCACAAGAGGTGTCCCACAGGGCTCGGTCCTGGGACCCCTCTTGTTCGGCATTTATTTTTGCAAGGTGCAAGCAAACATAGGAGGATTGTGGCTGACAAAGTTCGCAGATGACTGCAAACTGGATGCCACAATTGATACTCCAGTGGACACAAGCATCCTTCAGAAAGGCCTCATAGAAATGGATAACTGGTGCCAGAGCCATGGCCTTAAACTGAACTCCAAAAAATGTATAGTCATACCCTTTGGGAAAAACAAAGTACCCACAAATTACCACATAGGTGGTAATCCATTAAGTACGGAAGAAGTAATCAGGGACCTAGGGACCCAAGTTGACAGTAACCTCTCATTTGACACTCACATTGCCAAGGTTGTTAGGAAGACCTTCTATATTACCCACCTTATCATGAAAGGATTCACATCTAGATCAAGAGAGGTCATCGTGCCCCTATACTCTTCCCTTATCAGGCCCATAATTGAGTAAAATGCCCCATTTGGGATGTACCTTACCCAACACCTGCAGCAGTTAGAAAGACCCCAAAAGTACCTCCCCAAGAGGATCAAGGGTCTCAAACATATCTCATATGCTGCCCAGCTGAAGAAACTCCAGCTCTATTCAGTCGCATACCGCCTACTCAGAGGCAATCTATGCCTGACGTACAAGGCCATGTCCAATCCGGAATTAATGGACATGCTCCACCTCAAAAAATCCAAATCCACCAGAGCCACGAGAGCGAGAGATTTGAACCTCAACACAAAAATAAATAGGATGTGCTGGAGAGACAGTTTCATAACCCAGAGGCTCCCTACACTCTGGAACAGAATCCCAGTCCATATTAGGCAGAGCCCCTCACTGACTCTCTTCAAGAGAAATCTTGACAAGTGGATGGGAGTTCATAGGTTTACCCGGGGGGTCATCTCTGTGTCACTACTAGACAGAGGCACAGTAAACTAAACCGTAAATGGGCATAGTATTCTCATTGCAAGGGGTGGCGAAAGCAACACACACTCTGGCTAGGCTTATAAATGCCCTAGGGTAGATAGCCTAGTATGAACCTATGAACCTATATACATCACAGATACACACACCTCTGGGTTGTTACCACTGCACTAAGCATGACAGACCATACATATACAACTACCATTGGGCAAAACTGCCTTTTGGTTTGGTGTGTAGTTCAGACCACCCCCTCCCATATCCAGGAACCACACATGACTTCCCTGGGAACAGTGTGGGATATGAAGGTGTTCACATACGTCATTACAGTGGTTAACTTCAGGTACAGGAATATTGACTGGGGGAACTACTCAGGCCTCAACAACATCACCCTACAGCCACTACAATTTGTGAATCCATGTGCTATGGCAGAACCAGTCACCACATCCACAAGGGGGAATACATATTGGACCTGATCATCACCAACATGGGGATTCTATGTTCCATACCAGAGGTAGACCACCATTGTTAAGAAATGACCATAGCCAACTTTCCCTGGATGTCCATATCCGATCCCCAACCCCCAGGCAAGGAAATCACTGCTAACAAAGTATTTCACAAAAGCAGACTTTGCACTTGTGAAGACTGGGGTGGAATACTTCAAAGGCCCTGTGCTGGAGGATTATACAGCCCAATCTGCAGAATCCTTTACTAATGCATTCTATGAGCACCTGCGGGTTTTCAATGATCATGCTATCCCAAATAAAACCAAGACTCCTCCACAACAGGAGACCTGTCTGGTTGACACCAGCCATATATAAACTGTACAACAGAAGGAGTGAGCTAATACATAACAGAGCAATATCCCACAGAGGGAGGACATCTCTGAACAGTATTGGCAGGACACTTCAATCCCTCAAAATCATCACTTGCATGTTTTGACAGTGAAATTGCCCAGACACTACAGATAAGGCTCCCCTCAGTCTGGAATTGAATCCCAATTAATGTTAGACATAGACCCTCACCAACCCTCTTCCAGCAAACTCCGGCCACATGGATGTGACATTGCAAATTCAACCCCTGGTATCTCCACTGTGTCCCTGCTTGATGGAGGCACAACAAACTAGCCTTAAACAGTGCCTTCTGTGACCTACTTTACAGAGGCACAGTAGGATACTGTACTGGGGAGGCAGACACCAAATACACTCTGGCTAGGCTTATGTATTCCCTAGTGCACACAGCCTAGTATCGACCTCTGCACCCATATGTTTATGTTTGGGATGCACAATATTTGTTGCTGATAAACCGTTTGCAGGTCTTTATTGCCATAGCTTTCCCTGTTTCTAAGAACAACTTGTGTATCTGTGGAAGATGTTTGATCATGGCAGGGTTCCAGTATATTACTTATGTCTCTGTTGTCATTTAACTGTGTGCACTGGCCAGATTTCTGTATTGTGGGAGGTTCCTGGCTTAACACATACAAATGCCAGATATGTGTGTCTGACTGCTATACTGAGACATGGCCTAAGTGTGTGAGCATGCCCAGTTCAGGCTTTCCATGGTTTGTTGCCTGACATATGTCTCATTTATCAAAGTGTGTGAGCATGCCCAGTGTGACCTTTCCATATGTTGAGATCTGAGGTCCACTACATTTGTGGTTGTGTGTGAACTTGAACAATATTTGTTATTTATAATGTGTGTGTTGGAAGTCATGTTGTGTTCTTACTGCCCAACTGCTTTGTGTCTGAACCCAACAGGGATTATGCTGCGCCTGCAGGGTTTCCATGGGACAGTTCACATACACTTGTCAACATTCTTTCATACTGACCAAACACTGTAATATTGTCATAGTGTAGGGGTTCAGTCTTTTCACTCTGGTGCACAGTATCCTGGATTTGAGTCCCATCACTGCTTTGTATATTCATACTGTGCACACCAGACTAAGGTATGACCATGTTGCATTTTGTTCAGCTATGGCCTACTTAAACTAGGCTTGTCTGACATTACTAGTGTATTCTGCAACTTGGGTGAACATTGAGAAACACTAGGCTATGTGCCCTAGGGCATTTCTAATCCTAGTCAGAGTGTGTTTGTTTTTCAACACACATTTTAACTGGAGTTTGCCATGACATTTTTCAAGATTAGTATACTGTACCTCTGTCTAACTGTGACATAAAAGTGATACCCAGGGTAAACCATCCAGTCATCAAGATTCCTCTTGAAGAGAGTTAATGAGGGACTCTCTGACTAACCTGGACTGCGAATTTACTCAAGAGTGGAGGGAGCTTCTTGGTTATGGATCAATAACTACAGCATGTCCTAATTATTTCAGTGCTGAGGTTCAGGACTCTCATGTGCATAGCTCAATGGGATTCAGATTCTACAAGGTGCAGCATGTGCATTGATTCCATGTTGGACATGGCTATATACATCAGGCACAGATCACCTCTGGGCAGGCAGTATGCCACTGTGTGGAGCTGCAGTTTGTTTAATCAGGCAGATGTGGGGTCTTTAAAGTTGCTGGAGGTGTCTGCTAAGGTACATCCCACAAGGGGCATTGTACTCATTTGTGAGCCTGATGAAGGATGACTGAAGAGGCACGATGACCTCCCCTGATATAGATGTGATTACCTTCATGATTAGGTGGGTATATGAAATGTTTTTATAACCACTACAGCCACATGGTTGTCAAATGCGAGATTTCTATCAACTTGTGTCCCCAGGTCTCTTATTACTTCTTCTGTACTTAATAGGTTACCACCTATGTACTAATTGGTGGCCACTTACTGTTTTTCCAAAGGGGATGACTATACACTTTGTTGTGTTTAGCTTGATGACATGGCTATGGCACCAATTGTCTGTTTCTATGAGGCCCTTTTGTAGGATGCTTGTGTCAGCTGGAGGGTCAGATATGGTGCCCAGTTTGTAGTCATCTGCAAACTTGTTCAGACACAGTCCTTCCATGTTGGCCTGTACCTCCGAGAATTATATACCAAACACGGGGGTCCCAGGACCGAGCCTTGTGGGATGCCAGTTGTAGCTGGTTTGGACTCTGACATGGCTCCAGCATTTCTGACCATGTCAGTTCTGTCCTTGAGCCAGTTTGCAACCCATCTAGTGACATAGGGGTTTATATTTAAGCTGGTGAGCTTATCTATAATGCCCACGTGGGGTATTGTATTGAAGGCTTTTGCAAGGTCCAGGTAGGCTGTGTGGACCACCTTCCCCTCATCAATGGCCTTGGTGACTGTTTCAAATGACTCAACCAGGTTTAAGGGGCAGGTTCTGCCCTTAAGAAAGCCACACTGGGTAGGGTCCAGTGTCTGTAGGTCCCCAATATCTTTATTTCTGAGGTCCATAATGATCCTTTCCATAGCTTTGCAGACCATGCTAGTCAGGATTCTGGGGTGATAGTTTGCATGATCCATTCAGGCACCACCTTTGTGGAGAGGAACCACTGTTGCTGTACACTGCTGTTTGGGTACATATCCTGTGGTAAGGCTGAGATTGAGCAGTGGTTTTATTTGGTGTTCAATTCTTCTTGGACTTCATGTTGGATGCAGCCCAGGACACCATCTGGTCCCATTGATTCTGTGTGTTTTGCTTTAGGGACACTGGCTGTTACCTGAGCATCTGTGATGTCATGGGGCCAGCACTCTGCTGGGATAGATATTTGGACTTTTGGTGGGGGGGGGGGTTGCACTGAACCTGTCAGGTCGGATGTTGGCAATGTCTGTGGGTTTGGTGTATTGTTTGTCATTTTGGTCTAATTCTGAGCATATCTGGGAATTCCCACCCAGGTTCCTACCATCAGTAAAGAAAGCCTTGTGATTATCCTTAGTGTCCTGTACAATTTTTATCTCGTAGCTGGCCTTATAGCATTTTATGTGTGGCCATAGTTACTTGTCATAATACTGATCAGTGATGCCTTCCCTTTTTGGGTTTTGCTCTATCATGTAGTAGCTTCCTCCTTCTCTTGCATGGTTTGTTAATGGCTGGGGTCCACCAGACAGGATGCCTGCCTTTGGAGGATTGGGTCTTGGTTTTATTTGGGATTGCATAGTCCATGCATTCCTGAAGGTGTTCATAGAATGCACTCATAAAGGGTTCTGAGGTCTGGGCCATATTTTTCACAGGCACAAGGGCTTTAATGGATTCCACCTTAGTTTGGAGGAGTGCATAATTTGCTTTACACATGTTTTTCACTGTGGTTTTCTGGCCAGGGACTGGGGTCAGGATGTGAATATCCAGTGAGATTACTGTATGGTCTGATCTTACCAGTGAGGGATACACTTCTCGTCTTGGCCATAGAGTCCCCATGTTGGTGATTATCAGGTCCAGTATGTTTACCCCTCTTGTGGGAATGGTGACAAGTTGTTCCATAGCATTTCGGTTTATAAAGTCTAGGAACCTTTGGCCTAGGGTGTTGGTGCTAGAATAATGCTCCCAGTCTATGTTTGGGTAGTTGCAGTCACCCGATATAATGTTGTTTGGGGAGACCTTCATATTTTCATGTGTTCTCAAGTAGGCCAAGTGGAGTTCCTGGATTTAGGAGGGTGGTCTGTAGCAGGTTACGAACTGAGAGGCAGTTTTAGCCACTGTTACTTGCACGTGGATAGTCTGTGCTGCTTCATGCTGTGGCAGCAACCTGGGGGTGTGGGTATCCTTGACAATAATTGATACTCACCCTCCTTTTTCAGTTTGTTCCATGTTTTGGGGCTGTAAAGCATGGTATGAGGTGTAACCTGGTAGTGCTAGGGTGCTCTTGGGAGCCTTGAACCAGGTTTCTGTTACTGCACATATATCAACATTCTCCATGCTGAGGAGAGTTTGGACTGCATGCATCTTGCAGTTTAGACTTCTGGCATTGGGTAGCATTACTTCTAGTTTCGTATCCCTTGTGATACCTATGGAGGTGGGTTTGTGTTTTGAGCCTTACCTATTCAAGGCACTATAGGGGTGACAACAGCCTTTGCCAGTATCCAAAAGGCCAGGGGTGATAGGTGCAAGCCATCCATAGCGGAGCATCGTGTCTTGCTCAGCATGTCATCCCAGGCTGACAGGCATTGGATCCCCTTTGACTAACAACAATACTTATGCCAATTGTTGTAATTGATCATCTTGTCTTCATATTGTGGCATCATGTTTGGTGAGGGTAGGATGTTACTCATGGGTCATCAAGTTTGCATATACTGCATGGTGTTACATTGCTTAACACATGGCAATCATGCCTCAGGTGGTGCTGCAGGGCTGCCTATGTTGGATGCACATACTACACTCCCTGTACATGTTTGAAAGCAGGTTGTGACAACTTAGGCATCCCTTTTACTATATGTGTGAGTCAGGGAGAGGTATCATTTCCAGGGTTCCTACTGAGCCAGTGTATGTGCTATGCGTTGCCTCTTTGCCAAGGCCAAGGCATACTGGGCATGCCTCCTTCTGCCTACTGGGGCAGGCTCAGGTTGTTCTTCCTCTGAGGCACGCTCTGCCTGTGATGGCCTTGGCAATGGTGGGGGGCTGTTTGGGCCGGGCCTATGCTGGTCCTGCTGCAGCTGTTTTTGCAGAATCATATTATGTAGCATAGCACATACCATGACAATTTGGGTACATGTAGTTGGTGAGTGCAAGGCTCCACCAGATGTGTCCAGGCACAGGGAACCATGACTTGAGCAGCCCAAACACACGCTCTATTACATTACATGTTTGTGTGTGTGCCTCATTCTGGCATTCCTGTTCATGTGTGTGTGCGTTTCTGATGGGTGTCATCAGCCATGGCTCCAGTGCATAGCCAGCATCCCCCAATAGGTGACCATGTGGGATGTCCCCACTGGCAAATGTCTGGTACAGCTGCGTCAGATGCCAGATATGGGAATCATGGTAGATTCCAGGGCAGCCAGCACGCACATTCATTATTATGCGCTGGGCATCACACACAACCTGGCAGTTGATGGAAGGGAAGCCCTTGCGGTTAATGTAGGCCCTACCCTGCTCACCGGCTGGTGCTTTGATGCATATATGCGTGCAGTCTATTGCACCCACTACCTCAGGGTATTCCGCTATTTGCTGGAAGAGACACACATTGCTGGCCAATACCTCATGAGAATTGGGGAAATATACATGATCACCGACATGTGCTGACATGGCATCCAGGAACTGGTGCAGTACCCTGGATGCTGATGCCTGTGATATCCCCATCATATCACCAGTTGGTCTCTGGAAAGTACCCGTTGCTAGTATTCTTAGGCCAACACATACCTTGGTTTCCACTGGGATGGGTTCCCCTCTGTTGGTTCTGTGTGTGAGGCGTGGCCTGCACAGCTCAACAATTTGCTGCAGGAGGTCTCTGTCCACTCTATAGCGCTCCACTATCTCCAGCTCATGTAACCCCTGGTAGGTGACCCTGGGTCTGTACACTCTTCTCCGTCTCCTCACTGTGGGTTGTCCGGCAGCATTTGCATTGTCACCACCCTCAGCATGTTGCATATGTCGACTTATAACAGCCATGGCAGCCCCTAGCATTTTTTGTCTGAGTGAAGCTTTTTCAGTTTTCACTTCTAGTAGCTTACTCCAGTGTTGCAGTGTCTCTTGAGAGACACATGCTGCACTGTTGTTTGCAGAGTTTTCAGTGCTGGGCTGGGCTGCTGTTCTGCCTTTGTAATTGCCTGATTCTGATTGTTTTCACCTGCTAGCTCTGCTAGTATTCCCTGGTAGCTTCCTACAATTTCCTTTTTCCTGTCCGTTTCCTCAGGGGGGAGTGACGTGCATACAAGGGCAAACATGCACACAGCAGTTAACACACGTGCACACATGCTTAGATGGACTACAACTTGCTTATTCGGGTTAAAACGCGCGCACACTAGCGCAAACGCGCTTACAAGTGTTTAAACAGGCTTCTACATGCTTACTCCGGTGTAAACGTGTGCACTCACGCTTACATGCGTGCACTCCATCTTACTCAGGCTTCCCAGCATGCACACGTGCGCTTGCACGCTCGTCAGGAAACTTTGGTGTTATCCACAGTGTACACCTTCCATTTATTGGCTTTCCCATGTCTACCTGTTGACACACCTCTTTCCATGATGTCTAACTGACAGCTTTCACATCCCACTCTGCTCCAATGAGCTTCATTTCTTTCATACATACCCCCATGTGATGTCACCTATCTCCTACTCTGTTACTCCCCCTTATCCTACTCCTACACTCGAGGGAATGTGCTCATATGCTATGTAAAATTGTGATTCACTATCCAAACACTCATTTACATAGGATTGCCTACTAATGCTTAGTTACATGCCTTACACTGAGCTTCCCCCCTTAGCAACTCCTACTCGGTGGCCATGCTGTTTTCAGCCTGCTATTCCCTTACATTGTAAATTGATGGTTTGCATAAAACCCACGTTTATAGGTTTTAAATATTTTTCTGTTTTTTTTTTTAGCGCAGCCCGTTTGCGCTGCGCTGCGCTACATTTAAACATTTTTATTTTAATTTTGCATGGAGGTACGTTGCCAGTGGCCACATATTTGGCCATTGGCATGCTTCCTGGAGCATATGCAACCTTTATTTGGAGCTGACAAGGCTCCATTGTGCTATTTGCAGAACGGTACTCAGTTGTCAGCTGAGTACATTTCTGCAGATAACACGGCTCTTACACGGACAGGTTTGTGCTTCATGGATCACAAAATTACCTCATTTGCATGCCTTTTGGCTGTAAGTGAGATAATTTTCATATCCAAGCCCTGTCCGTGTAAGAGCCGTTTTAGGAGCTCTCTTACTCGCCCCTGCAGGCTGTTCGTGGATCGCTCGTCGGACATGATGGCTGCATGGAGTCTTACACTACTCTTAGACTCTGTGCAAGCCATCATGAATCTGGCCCACTGTGTTTACTGTTACTTATAAAATTCGGTTCAAGACCTAGACCCTAAAGAATACTACCAGTATAAAAAAGTTTGTGCTGAAGAATTTGCCATTTATACTTCTTTCATATCCCCTATGCTTCCAGAGACATGAACATTTGTTTGAAATATGAGGACATAATTTGATTCTGTCAAAAGGCTTAGGCTCTGCCCCTAACTGGAAGTTACAGTGCAAACATTCTGAGCTCCATTTGAGTGAATGAGTTAAGTGAATAATACAGTAGCCCTAAATAACATCACAATGGTACACTCCGAGTTCTGTACTGAAACATACCTGGTTGACTTAGCTAAGAACTCAGGATGTGTGAGCAGTAGTTAAGCTTCTTTTGTTTTTGTTTTTGTTAACAGAAAGGAAGGTGTTTCAGAGACAGAGTCTTTAATTTTAGCTTAGTTATAGAAGTAAGGATTCAGACAAAGGGAAGAAGGTTACTGACAACTTAATTTAACCCATCCAACTAATTAGAACTCACAAACTACTACTTCCAAAATCAAAGGCCATACATTATGTAAATTCAACTTTGCATTTATTCATCCTACTTTGGTGTTTTCACTTCTTATACATTTTACCATCCTTTGTTTTCCTCATCTCATCTATAATGCACACTGTTTATAACCTACATTTTTAAACTCTTTCTAAGTATTTTTTCACTTATCTTGCTATTTTCTCGTTTCTTACATGGATGGGACTTACTGGACGGCACAGTGGTGCAATGGTTGTATTATCACCTCATAGCAAGACGTTCTCCGGTTCAATTCTTAGCTGGGGTGCCTTCTGTGCAGACTCTGCATGTCCTCCTTGCATTCATGTGGGTTTCCTCCAGGTGCTCCGGATTCCTCTAACATTAAGAGACATGTGTCTAGAACTTTTCTCCCTGGGCATCCACTGAAAATTGGCTTCATTCCAAATCAGACTTTCCTGGTAAATAAACAAATTACATCTCTCAACTCAACCACTCCCCTCCCCCCACTTCTCACAGTCAGCCTACCAACCTGTATCTCAGCAGTTTATTTATTATTGATTTATTTTTATCAATGAATACACCTTTTATTTTTTCACCTGAATCTTCATTTTTCCTTGTACAATTATAGCTTAGTCATTTCAGTATTATCACAAAATTACATCATGATGCATTGTTCTAAACTTGTATTGTGCAGCATTATAAAATATATTTTTCTTGATTTTGCACTTTGTTAATTTCTCTTTTATTGATTCTATATTGTTTTGTAACTCTTAAAAAAGTGTAATCATTAATTGTATTTTTGTATTTGAGCTTTTTTCCTCTGGTTCCACTGAAAAGGGGTCTTTTAGGTCCAGTCAGACCAACCTAGTAAAAAAATACCAATAAAAGAATAGATAAATAAATCGGTAAATGTTGTTACTGGGGCCATGAATGACTAATGTGTCCTTGCTGATACCATCTCCATCATTAAGGCATATAGTATATGCTGTCTTTATGTACATGCAATAAATCTTATTTACACACATATGGTTTTTGTAAAATGCTCTGCTGGTACATCAGGATATAGTACATCACAATGTAGAGGAACGTATAGGAAGACATGTCTTGTACCATTTTATTGCTATGACACAGCTGGTGATGTTGGGGCATTCCAGAAGGTAATATGTACATAGGAGAATGGGGTTCATCTGAGTGTACTACAGGAGGCTACTAGACCACTTGTTATCCACGGTAGAACCAATAACAGCAAGAGCACCACTGGATGGAAGTTGTATGAAATGTTAATGTGGTGCAAAGGTGCAGACACATCCATGCCTGAACAGGTGTATAAACAATAGCAGAGACAGGGCATGGAGGAAGGTGCAAGATATGTGTACGCAAATGAAATATGATAGATGTTTCATTTGTTGTCTCTGTTGGGATTTCACTTGCAGTAGGAGACAATGCAGATAATTACCTTTCTATGATTCCAGTTTCATAAAGCAGCTACACAGTAGTTCAAAGCTGTATCAGTGGTAGATTTTCCTGAGCATGTCCCTGTTTCTAACTATGCAACTTGGACCAATGTGTGGCAATGAGGATATTACTACTGATGGTCTTCAAGACACACATTTTGGCATAGTATAGTGTAGTAACACACAAGGTCTGGTTCCTAGGGTATAGCAGACTTGTGATTTGAGAAATACTGATGTTTCACACAGACAAGATGTCTCTGATTTGCCTGTCCCTTCATTGATGTGGCTGTGGATGTTATGCAGACTGATATTTCCATGAGCCTGATAAGGATGTTGTAGCATGGAATGCTGCTGCAAATGTTTTCCTGGCTCATTATAACAGGCAGTGTATTACAGTGCAGGACAGCTAGTCGCACATACACACATACAGTACATATACACACACATACACCCCCCACACACACACACACACACACACACACACACACACACATTTATATGTATATCTATATATATATATATATATATATACATATATATATATATATATATATATATATATATATATATATAGTTCCACTTTCAATCATCAAATGTTCAGAACATCGACGTTCTGATCACCGAGACCAGAACATCAATGTTCAGAACATCGAAGGTTTAAAGTGTAAGTGCTAGGTAAGTGAAATTGTAGAATTTTGGGTGTGTATACAGGGCAGCAAGGTGCCCTGCATGTTGTATGTGTGTCATCTGAGTGTTGGCATTGCAGGTAGGGTACAGGAAATCTATTTAGCACTACCACATATAGTGGTAAACGAGAGATTTCCCTTACCCCACTGTAGTGCGATCTCGGAGTTGGACTATTAAAGTAGGGGGTGTGGGGGGTGCAGCCCACACATGGGGGGGGCAGGGGGGTGAACCCCCATTCATAACATAGTTTTTGTAAGTTGGTGTTTGTGTGGTTCATTTTGAACCTTTGATGTTCTGAACATTGATGTTCTGGTTTCGATGATCAGAACGTCGATGTTCTGATATTCTGAACAATTGATGATTCAAAGTGAACCCATAGATATATATATATATATATATATATATATATATATATATATATATATATATATATATATATATATATGGATCTAGGACTAATTAGCAATGACATCTTTCAATGAAATTGAATTGGTCAAGCACACTTCCGTGAAAGGGCTTTTTCACTGAAAAAGCACTTTTGCGAAAGTCTGCAAACCCCCCAAAACACAACATTTAAAAAAAATAAAACAGTGAACACGTTTATGCAGGGGGGAAGCCCCCCTGCACCCCCATGTGGGGGGCTGTGCCTCCCACCCCCCTACTTTTATATTCTCACTCTGAGATAACACTACAGTGTGGAAAAGGGAATATTCAAGCCATTCTGTTATTTATTTATTTATTTTTTTGCGCTCAATTTAGCAAAAGTGCATTTTCGGTGAAAGTGTGCTCTCACCCATTTTGGTTTTGGTGAAAGGAGCTTTCACTCAACAGTCCTAGACCTATATATATATATATATATATATATATATATATATATATATGATGCATGATTTGCCCAATAGTTCTTTTTCCTGTACCAAACTGACCATTGATGTGTCTTTTTTTTTTTCCTTTGGGTTGAGATATATTCATTTTCTGGAAAAGGCAGATGCCCTATACCCACTCATTACATGACTGAGATAAGAACCTGATTAATCCATTCCCCTTGGAAGTAAGATTTAGGAGCTAGGGAGTAGGCCAGTCTGCCACGTGGAATTATCTCCCAGACTTAACTCCCTTCCATCAGTAGCTTGCAACAAGACTAATGCTTGAAGATGGAACAAGAGTGCAGTCACACATGTCAGTTCCATTAGAATGGGGCACAGCTGTGACTCAGCTTGGAGGTATAAAGACCCACATAGCAATGTGTGTACACCTACTCTTCAGTGGGTGTTAGCCAGGTACAGAACTGGGCTGCCTTCCTCCTCCTAAGATGAGTTGGCCGGAATTGGTCAGTCACTCCCATCCTTGCCTGCCTATCTCTGCTTGTACCTCTCCTACTACATGGGTCATCAGAACTTCATCCTTCTATGCCATTGAGTGCAATTAGTTATTTTCTAGCAGACAACAAGGCAGATGATAATCACAAAACTTCCCTGCCATGATATTTGTGTTATCACAAATGGTACATGGGGATAGAAAAGGTGTCATCAAATATACCAGTTGTGTTGTCTTAATCTCAAATGCTGTACTATGTTAATGGATCACCCACAATGGACTTTGCTACCTCTGTGCATAAAACTTTGTGGTGCACATAATCTACATGATCACGAAGCCACCCACATGGCACTACTCACTCTAGTCCATAGGTATATACTAGGCTAATGATCACCAAGGTCTTTAATAGCCTAGCCTTGCAATCCATGCCAATTGTGTCCCTATGTATCATGAGCTTTTATTAGGAGGGGGGATATTAGTTAGGAATTTTCTAGATGTTAGGTGGGGGTATGTTATTTTTGGCATTACTGTCTTCATCTGTCCATCAGAGATATGGGGCTAGACCTGGGGTGAGTTTCTGATTTCCCATTCATTGGTCAATGTTATACTTTAACAGTGTTAGGGAATGGACTCTGTTTCTTATGGATGGGGAGCCTGTCTAGTGCATGGGATCCTCACAGACACACATCTTTCTTGCCAACATGTCTTATTTATGGCAAAGCAAAATGTAAATCCTTAGGCCTAGTAGTTCTGATGCTGTTTACTTTTGCAGATGTGAAAAAGGTCCAGCAAAGCTGATCTGAGGATGCCTTGTAAGCCAGTCATATGCATGTCTGGCATATAAGTCATCCTCCTAAATATATATATATATATATATATATATATATATATATATATATATATATAAATATGCTACCTAATTTGGCTAGCATTCATTTTCTCAATAACATTTTTATTAAAATGTAACCATTACTGAGAAGAAGAAGGGCCAGGAAAGGAAAAAAAAAGATTAAGATGGATAAGTAATGCCAGGTAGACAATTCAGTTGACATGTCACTTCATTCTAGTCAGCATATGCAAATAATTTATACTGTACTGGTTAAATTGGTAATAACTTTCCAAGCACTGTCTGCAAACCGAGTTTGTAATTATTAAGTGACACACAATACAAGAAATTCATACATGTTCTAAAATCCTGCTTTTTGAGTGTCTACATTTTATCTATCCAATGTATCCATTTGTTCTGAAACTTTGTATTATACATTTAACTAAGGTCAGTACTTATAGGTTAAATTTTCAAAGTTGTGTTGCATTAACAAAGTTTGATTTTCTTTGTTGTACTCTCAATTAACCAGTGTTAGCCTTTTCTCCAATGTTCAGTTATGGGCAGTTTTCCGTGATCTATTACTATACTTCCTTGCTTCTTCCAATAAGATCTAGAGCAAAGGGCAATGACGACTTTCACCACATTTATCTTTCTTGACTAAGTTAGTACCACTAGGCTAGTAGCTCTTTTTAGGGTGGACATGATGTGGTATTTATAATACGAGGGGAAATTTGGCCAGTGCATTGGGGAACTTCCCCTACTTGTCATTGTTGTGAGTGGGACACATTTTGGAGGAGCACTTTCTGTTTTTCTTCCAGACACATAGGCAGACCAAAGAAAAATGGAGGCAGATAGAGAGAGAAGGAGATGATGGAGTGGTAAAAGAAATGAGGAACAAAGCAAATATTGAGACTGGAGAATGTGTGCAGGATTCTGAGGAAATGTTTCAAAGAAACCTATTTGATGTAGTTGAGTCCGCAGATGCTGGATCTATAGTTACAGCCTTCCAACTGGGAGACTTTCAGGATGGTTTACTTAAAAAAGCTGGTGCAGAGTGAGCTAGAAAATGAAGGAGTTGTTTCTTGGGGGGCATTATGGAGAAAATACAAAAGGAGGATGCAGAGACAATCCTAAAAAAACAGTGGTGAGATGGAAAATAAAATATATGCAAAGAAAGTAAAATAAGGCTAAAGTGGAATAGCAGAAAAAAACAGAAGAACATGAAAAACAGAAATATGTGGAAAGGATTCAAAGTAAAGAAGACAAAGAAATGGACAGGAATGAAGCGTGGGACAATTTCATAGCTCCTTTAGATGTAAAAGCACATGATGTGAGGGCATTTCTTCTTATTAACAAAGATACATTTTGTGAGCTTATATTTTTAGAGAATATGAAAAAAGAAAGTCTATAGCCCATATAATCTTTATGTGCTAAAAAATTTTAACAGGGAAACAAAAAGGAAAAAAACATATACAATTTCAAATAGAGGCAGAAAGAGAGACTTTGAAAGGCCATTTGAAAGCTTTATGTAAAGAAGTACTAGGCACTGCAAAGGTTTATGACAAAACAGGTTTATGGACTGGTAGTGGGGACTGTAATATTGTGTTAAATCTAGAAAGAGGAAAAAAATTATACGTATACCAAGCATGATAGACATGGAGGGGAATATTGTAAAATACTGCGGACAACCCAAAACATGTTTCTTTGTGGAAAAAAAGGACATTTGATAAGTAACTGTGACAAAAGAAAATGTAATATCTGTGGGGGCATGGGACATGATGTAAAAATCTGTGGGGACATGGGACATGATATAAAAATGTGAATTGAAATGCTGTAAATGTAATACAATTGCACATTTATGTCTGATTGCAAAAATGAAAATAAGAGAAAGGAAAAAGAAAAAGAAGGAAATTAACAAAGAGAAGAAATTTGAGAAGTAGTAGAAATAGAAAAAAATTAGATGAGAAAAAAATAATAAACAGGACATAGAAGAAGGCTCTGAAATACGTGATAAAGAAGACATACATTGGAAGGTATTAAAAGGGGGGAAAGAATTATATTGCTAAAAGGGTAGAAGACAGAAAATTTAAAGAGAGTACAAAAGAAAAAAGAAATCAAATGAATGACAAAGAATATATACAGCTAAAGATTGGAGCTTGGTATAATGGTTAAGGTGTTTGACTCTCACCTTTGGGGAGGCTAGGCTTAGAATGGACTATTAAGAAAGCTAGCCTAGTAATTAGCTATGAACTTATGAAACCATGAATGTAAGGAAAAGGGAAAATTAAAATTTTAGATTGCTTTCTGTATATGTGAATAGCATTAAGAATATAGTAGGAACAATAGGAATTTTGGAGACACAAGATTTTTAACAAATGAAGAACAATTTCCAACAGAAAAATTATGGGGAGGAATGATAATCTCGAATTTAGGAAATTAGAGATGCTCTGGAATAGCTATATTCTGTAGAAATACAATAAAGATATTAGCTATAACTCTAGAAAAAATGGAAACATTTACCATTGTAAATTTAAAATGGAAAGAGCAATTATGTGGAATTATAACATTATATGCTTATATTAATTGTAAAGAAAGAGAAATCTTATTTCATCAGATTTAGACTATGTAGTGATAAATAAGAATATTATAATAGTAGGAGACTTTAATTGTGATTTAAGTGGAAAGTGTCAAAAAAAGAAATAATATAAGAAAAATGAAGTTTTAAGGTATAGTAAGTTAAAACTTTGGTACAAAAATTCATGGACTTACAAAAGGGGTATGTAATACAACTGAAACAGATTATTTTATAGTATCAGAAGGTTTAGTTATAGTAGGGGGCAGATGAAAAAGAATTTTCTGACCATCTTGCAAAATTGCTAAAGATAAAGGAAAAGAAGGAATGTATAAAAAATAGGCAAATGAATAAAGTGGAATAAAGCAGATAAATAAGAAAGCATGGAATGAAGAAGTAAAGAGATTAGTAAGACAATTATGGAAAGAACATATTACTATGAGAACATTTTATAAAATGGTCTGAATGGTGGATGATATTTAAGGAAAAATATAAAGAATGTTTTTTTTAATAGTGGCAATATGATGTGAGAAAATTAGATTAAGAAAAATGTAAACGAGCATATAACAATACATTGGAAGATTTAGAACATAATGATAGAAAGTACTTTAACAAAGAAAAGTAATTATATGAAAGAAATCATGAAAAAATACAATAATTGTTATATAAGCAAATACATTTTTACCAAGAAAAAAGAGAAGAAATATCAATTTACTTAATCAGGAATGGAAGATGGTGGTGTAATTAAAGAAATAAAAGAATGTAAAAGGAGAAATAGAAAGAACTCATTGAAAGATTATGAATAGTGTACTACAATATGTACAAGAAATGTTTAAAGAAATAAAGAAGGTAGCAAAAAAACATGGCAAGTAAAAAAGTTAACAAAAAAAGAGAATAAAGAGCTGGAAAAGGAGATGCCTTTAAATCAGCTAGCTAAAGTGTTAGAGCAAGCAAATATAGATTCAGCTGTAAGGTATGAAAGGTATAAAAATTTAAGGGACTGGCAAAAAAATATTTTTTAATAATTTTGAAAGAATGGTCAAATGAAAGTTTTGTGCATAAAAATTAAGTAGTAGAATACTTAGAGTCATACGGAAGAATGAAGATAGAAGACAATCAAAAACTGGAGACCAATAGTATTGAATAATAATGATTATAAGATCGTTATGAACGTAATACAAAAAGATTTGAAACTAAAATGGAAATTATTATGGAACATAGCATACAAGTGGAAGGTTTGTCAAGAATTATTAGTGATAGAGAAATTGTGGGTGATATGAACAGAAAGAAAAAGAGAAAATCAAGACATGAGACCTTAATAAGGCATTTAACACAATTGGACATGAAATAGTCTGGGTAATAATGAAAGAATATAACAAGTGAGAAAGTTATGAAATTATGTGTATCAGCGTATAGTAATAATAAAGTAAAAATACTTGTCTGGTTAAGCCAAGATGTATATATGAAGAGTGGTGTAAGCTAGGGATGTCCAATGAGTTGAATACTCTTTGCATTAGTTCTGAATGTGTTAGTATATGAAATAAATTACAAAATAAAGGAGGCAAGGTATATAACATCTGAAAGGTTAAGAATTCCTGTTCTGTTAACATATGCAGATGACATTATAATAACTGTAAAAAAACAAAAGTTAGATAAAAGAAGTAATAATTTGCACAAATGAATGTCTAGTGATGATAGGGATGGATTTAACTAAAGAGAAAAGTAAATGTTTAGGTGATGTAGTAAAGATCGTGGTGTGCATCAGGTCATAATATTTACAAATCATGGAAGAATTCTGTTTGTAATAGCTTTTTGGAGAGGTGATGATGACCATATTTATTTTGGGAACAAAAGTTTTTTAACACATGACAATGATGTGTAGTGATTGGAAGTATAGTAGCAAATGTATGTAATTTGTTGGGGAGTGTTTGATACTTATCATTCATTATATTAATATTGCTACTGGACAAAATACTATAGAATAGCTTGAAGAGGAGGAGTTAAGCTTCACTTAACTTTTCAATGTGAGTTAGAATACAAATTGCGTTACTCTGTATTGGGTTCTGAAGTTCTTTCCTTTCCTTTACTGCTATGTGAGCATTCTGATGAAAATATATTTTTTCATTGGCAGTAATATTTTGATCTGTGAGCTGTTTTGATGGAGTGTGATGCTCCTTTGATTTGCATTTTGATCACTACATTTTAGGTTTACCAAAATGTTTTCCCAAACTGAACAGTTTGCTTTTCTTTTCATATTGGGGTCCTCCTGTATCTCTTGAAGTATAGTAGGTGTATTTGTGGCTCTGTGATTTGGTGCAGATATCTTGTTAGTTGCACCTGCTATCTGCATTTTGTAATAGGTCAATTAATTTTATACATGCTCTGATTGTACAGGTCTAATTCTTGAGAAATTCTACTATTCAGTGAAAATGAATAAAATAGCTTTGCCAGGATAATTCTTATGACCTGTTTAGCAAATAGCAGGTGAACCAGGTAATAAATGTTTGAGTCGAGTAAAGAATATAGTGGCTGACTATGTCCAAGGTAGGGTTTAGTGTGTTCTATGGATTAAAATAACTTGACATCCCCCAGGTGTGAAACTGCTACCTGACTGTTAAAACATCATTTCAACATCAGTAGCCATCTTGCTGTACAGAATGAGCCCTCCAGACCACAAACAGACTACTTCACTTTTGTCTGAAAGTCATTTAAATACAGTCTGTGGACTAATATTCATACTTATTTCACAGACAAGAAATCATTGTTTAAATTAAAACAAAGCAACAATAGAACATCAATAGGTGCCCTTATGCAGACTACTCAGTCTTCCAACCAGCAAATAGAGTACCAGCATTTTTATAAGTTATTTAGATAGATGCTGTGAACTACCATTATTAGCTATCCCCAGGCAGGGAACCTCTGACTGACTGTTAAAACAAAAACAAAATAGCAACTGAACTACAATAACTGCATGACTGGATAATGAGCCTTTCAGCCAGCAAATAGTGTATCTAACTTTAGTTCACAAGTTATTTTGTATGGTTATCTACGCAGTACCACTGATTTTTTAAGATTTACTTGTAAGAGCTAACATACTGAGATAGATTTTCTTGATGTATCAGTTAGTATAAGTGCATTAGGTGATTTTATTGCAAAGTTCCATAAAAAAAGAAGAATAATATCTTGCACAAACTGAGTATGCATCCTGTACACATCCCTAGGAATGTGTTGAAAGGGCAATGCCTTAGAACTATGATATTGCATAATGGAGATAATATAGTTATGGAGGCTCTGTATGAGATGTCTAAGGAATTCATCAATAGGGGTTACTGTTTCACTGAAGTTGCTGAAGTTGTTAATGATTTCCATGCACTCAGACACTGTTGCTAAACCATATTTTGCTGAAGGATGGGTTGGCAATATATGTTCTATTTCTATGTGGCAGATGAGAAGCAACATGCTTATGGTGTTCACATATTCAAGTGATATTGGGACTGTTTGCAAAATTGCTAAAAGGAATTGGCATATTCTTATGTCGGATCAGCATTTAAAGGGAGTTCTGGGTCCAGAACTATAATTTCCTTTTTGCAATAATCAGCCATTTAAGCATGTTTTGTGTTACAGGACTTTGTATAACCTTCTTTGTCTTGTTCTGATTGGTTAGATACATTTCCATGCCATTCCTATGAAGCCTGCAAGTATATATTTATCACTAGTAGCATTGGACTTTCTGCCAGTAATTTTTATATAGACATTGATTTTTATGCCAAATGTAAGAGTGCCAAAGTTGTTTACTTGGCTTTGTGCCAAGCATGTGACTCTTACTATGTTGGCAAAATAAGTAGGATACTGAACGACAGGATTTTGGAGCATGTAGGGGATATCAGTAATAAGATGATGGCTAATGCTTTAGGGAAATGTTTTGCTAAATGTGGCACTGCTCATTGTTTGAAATTTGCTATCCTTGAAATTTTAACTGAGGATTTATGGGGTGATGATACTGCAAATAAGACAAGAGTGCAGAGAACTGCGAGCCAATGTAAAACCTGGTTTAAATGACAGTATTTCTTTAAGGCCAGTGTTTCATAAGCATGGCCTACTTCATTGAGCTGATTGGTTCAGCAGCTTTGTTTTATGAATGAGCAGCAGATATCACTATTGATGTCATATTTAAATTATGTGTCTGCTATATGTGTTTTAATTGGTTGTTTTTAGGTTTGTGCGTTCACAGCAGATGTCACTATTGATATTATAGTTAAATTATATGTCTGCTATATGTGTTTTTATTGGTTGGTTTTTAGGTGCAGCTCTCTTGATAAGGGCTGTGGTCTGTTGTTTTGTATTAAGGTCTAAGGAAGTGGTCTTCCGCGAAAGTGCTTACCTTTTTGTCATTAAAATTCTTGTTTTGTTTCTACTTTAGTTTGTTTTATTATGATGCTTTTTACTGCTCATTGTTGTGGTGGTTGAAGTCTTCTTTTTGGATTGTCCCCCAGGCAGGAAGACACTGCTTTACCATTAAAACAAAGCAAAACAACAACTGAACATCAACAGCTGACCTGCTGTGGAACCTGAGATCTTCAGCCAGCAAACAGAGTGCCTACAAGTTTTGCAACCTCTTTAGGTAATATGCTTGTTTCTGCTTTTGTTTAAATTTGAGTAAATTAGTGTCTTATGAACTATAATGGCTAGACAACTGCTGCTTCAGTGATGGGAAATGGTTTAATAACTTGTTTATTTCTGAGCAGTAAGGCTTAGAAAACTGCCACTTCAGTGGTGGAGACTGATTTAATAACTTGTTTACTTATTAGTGGGGACTAGTTTAATAGTTTTGGTGCTTCTAACTTGATGAATGCGACTTGCAGTTTTATTTGCACTCTTGCCTTAGCAAGGTGATACGCAGTGTAATATCAGGTTTTATTTAAATGTAGTCTGTTAGACAAAAATATAGTATTTACTTTGCATAAGTCCCGAAATCCAGCCACGTTAAAACAGACCTTCACATTTTGGACACAAATTCAGTGAATGTACTTTCAGTCTGTGAAAATATCCTTCAGTCAGGAATGCTGATAAGAATAAAATGTGCTAACAGCATGTGCAGTACATTGATTACAAACAGATATTGTTTAGATGATATGAGACTTGAGAACCAATGTTAAAGAGACATGAAATCTACATTTTTGTATTATTAGGTAATACTTCAGACACAGTTAGTTAGTTAGTTTGGACTGATACACAGAAAGTCATTGCAGTGCAGTCCACAAAACTTTGGTATAGACACTCAACAGTGAGTGCAGAAGTCAGGTCAAATATCCAGCATTCCAGAATATTAATTTTATTATTCAAGAGGACAGGAATATGAGTGCAGAAGCTACAGACATAACATTCTGAATACAGAATTTACAGACAGTAGAATGAGTGCAGAAACTATGGGTGATAAGATTTGATTCAGATATTGTTGACATGTACCTCCACTGTACATAATAAAACATTCTTAACCAAACTAAAGTTTATGCAGACTTTTATTCTGAAAAGTACAAGAAGATTTGGTACATAAAGGAAAGACTGGCATCTGTTCAGCACAGTTATGGGTAATTAAAATATAAAGATGTTCATTGCAGTCTCATTCTTGTTTCTTTCAGTTATTTCCAGTTTATTTTAATATTCTACAGTCCTATCAATTCTTACAATGATGTGCAATCATCAGTGGGGGGGGGGGGGACGGGACACTATTTGTGTTAAAGTAAGTCTCAAAACCCCATAGCAACCTTGCAAATCTATCAACAACCAGACTACATGTATTTTACAGAGCAGCAGTGTTCCTACTTCAGAAAATCTACAATAAAGTCTAAAAGAACTTAAGACTCTCCAAGTTACCAGTGTATAGGACATTATCAACTTAACAGCAACATATCAGAAAACTTCACCATCTCCAAAGGAAATGACAGACTTTTAAGTTTCCAATGTGACATCACAGAACCAAGAAAATCCTTACAAGAGGAAGTTTGAAAAAGCTGAAAAACATCTGGAAACCTACTTAAAGCAACTTCATCTTTCCCTGTGTGAGCATTCATGTTTGTTACAGTTCATTTTTCTGTCTAAATCAGACAGTAAGTCTCAGAATGGTTTAAATACATCAGTAAATGTAAATTGTATAAACATGTCAAACAGTACATCTACAGTAAAGGCACTAGTAAATGTATATGTTAAAGTTAGAAATTGGGTAAAGCAGTCGAAAAAAAACTGACCCAAAAATGTTCATTTAAATTTCAATGTTATTAGTTCAGGAATGTTAAATCGTTCTAGATGCAAAAGATTTAAAACACAGACACATACTGTAATGGACACACTTCCTCATGATTAGCAGTATAATTCAACTTCTAAAATCAGTATGGTTTCAGATTTAAATAACATGCAAATTGTAACAAATTCTAGTTTACAGTTTTCAGAAATCAGTGTAAATGCTAAACCACATGTAATTCTAAATACAGAGTTAAGTCGCAGTATTGCAGATACAGACACAAATACAGTCAGTGTATGTAACATGCAGATTTCCGGATACAATACAAAGCAAACATTTGCAATGTCTCAAGTTCACATTATTTCAAATACAGATGTTCGGAATGTAATAAATTCTAATTTATTGTTTTCAGAAGCCAGTGCAAATATTGCACTGAGGGTGAATAAGAGGAATTAGAGTTCAGATTTGGATCAGTTTTTTAAAGTAAACATAAGCATAAATGATGCACTGACTTCAGGGCAAACTAAAGAAGAAGGCATACCATAGTACAAGTGAATGCTATTACTACTGTTTCAAGACAAAAGAAAGAAGAAACGTATATTATAGCTTAAGTCAGTGTTGTTGATAGTTCTGTAAAAAAAGGATTTTCAACTTCTCTATAAAGGGTGTGGCAGTCCAGCACCAAACCAAATTATTTATCTGTCATTGTTTAAGGGTGAAATTACAATATTTCTTTGTTTACAGGAAAGTAATTATGGAAAAATGTACTGATTAATACAGACACATCAATTTCAGTTACAGATATACCACTACTAGAGGATGTGAGAGCAGCTATGTCAGGATTTGAAGAGTCAAAGATTACAGCAGTGAGCAGTTCTGAGTGTAACAATTATGTACTAGGTATGGACATGTTATCAATGTTATATTGTTTTAGACTTCAGTAACAATGCTACAGAATGTACAATAGTGCACACAGATAGATAATGGTGCAGTGGTGCAGCAGTAACATTGTTGCCTCACAGCAAGAGGTTTTCTGGTTTGATTCTTGGCTGGGGTGTCTTCTATGTGGAGTCTGCATGTCCTCCCTGCATTCATGTGGGTTTCCTCCCATGTTAGAAAGACATGTGTCTGGAGTGTTTCTCCCTGGGCCTCTGCTGAAAATTGGCTTTGTTCCAAGTTGGACTTTCCTGGTTAACAAATGTTAAATAAATAAAAACACTTCTGAGAATTTACCAGACCTCTTGCTACTGATAGCCATACTTGCTGTATTTTGTATATATTGTGCATAGCAGCTTGTTTGTTATAATGTGCATGTAACTTACAATACTTTTCTTGATGTTCTGTAGTTTTAATTGTATTATCCTGGAGTATAACATTTTATTTGCTGTAAGTTGTCTGTAACTGGAGCTTTTCTCCTCGGGTCTCCACTGAAAATGGGCCCCTGTCCCAGCTGGACTAACCCGGTTAACAAATGGAATAAACAAATAGCAATAAACAAATAAATACATAAATAAATAAATAAATACATTTGTGTGCAGTAGATTGCTGAAATGATGTTCTGAATTTAAAAAATTGATTGTGACAGAAACACTTAGTTTCATGGGTTAAAGATAAAGTCTGGTTCAGTTGCCACAGCTGAAGTGCAGGCAGTCAAGTTACCACATTTTCAGAAGCAGTATCTTATTCTCAGAAAAAAAACAAAGACAGACTGGAAAGGAAATTTCAATTCACTTTTGTGGTCAGTAAGAAAAAAAGGTAACAGCTTTAGGCAAGTAGTAGATTTAAAATCGGTTTACGTATTTACCATTCAGGAAGCACATGCTATCTATGGTATTCCAGAAATGACAGTCAAGTTAATTTGCAGAATAAAGGTTTGCAGTTACAGATCTAGCAAATTAATTTTTGTGCTATTATTTTGTTTTAGAAGACATTGTTATGACCTTTAAATTATGGTAGTAAAGTGTTGCAATGCATAAATAATATCTTGTACAGAGAGGGACAGAAAAGCATTTACAGAAATTAAATGGTGTTTTGCTAGTTTTACAGAATGCATAATTTAAAGTCAGTGTTACATTGTGAAAGTGATAATATAGTCAAACATTCAGATTCCATGCAAGAAAAGAGTGTAGCATAAGTATTATCTGTCATTAAAGCCACAGGTTCAAATCTCAAGTTAGGAAAATAATGCAATATAATTTTACAATCTGAGGAAGCTTCTGTAATGGACAAACAAGTAAAGTTCCAGAATAAGATCAGTTCAATTTTAGTAATAAATGTGCATCTGTAAACAGTTCAAGATATTATATATTTCATTGAGAAACTGCAGTTTACCAGAGCACACTAGAGGCATAGACTGACATAACTGAGTTATCAAATTACAAGCCATCTCAATGAGCTGATTTAAAGACAGTATTGTATGCCGGAAAACAGTATGGTATAGATCGGTTAAACATTATTAGTGACAGTTTTATGTAGTAACAGTTCTTACTATTTATCCAAGAAATGTGTAGATAGTAGTGATAAATCTTTGCAGCATTCAGTAGTACAGAAAGATTTAAAATTACGTCAGCTAAAGGAACAGCTACATATAAAGCAGTGGGCAGAGACCTGCATACTGAAAAAAATATTTTGCAAATTGCAATGTGGAGTAAACATAGAAAATGTAACAGTTAAAATTAATTTTATAAATGTGCAGAAATAAAAAAATGAATACAGTGCCAGATTACTACTTTAGTTTCATTTGAGTTTATGATAGGGAAAAACAATGCCAATGAGCTTTTCATTTGATTTAATAATGAAGTTACACCCTTTCCAATTCACTGTAGTACATTATACATTCAGTTACAGACTTGCAAGAATTTATTTATTAGTAACATAGGTCTAGTTCACTATAGTACATTATCAGTTTGTTTACAGACTGACAAGAGTTTATTAGTAGCATATGTTTATTTCATGCAGAAAAATGTAAATAAAAATCAGGACAGCAAGCAATGGCTATTGGTTTATAATTGTTAAATCTGCAAATGTTATTTTAAGGACCTGATGCTGCTTTTTTATACTTTGCAGATATTACTGCAAAAAAGCATGCTGTCAGTTTTGGATATCTTAATAATTTCCAATTTGGTTTTCCAGAATGCATGTCTGTAAGTACAGTCAAGAAAAATCCATCAAGACATGCACCATAGAGGTAGTGCCTAATTTAAGGTGTCTTTCCATACTCCAGCAGTGACAAGGATAATGCAGAGTAAGGTCTAAACTTGGTAAGAGCTGTGGTGCACAAGTCAAGCATCGACAGAAAATAAATATCACCATAGTCAGAAGTAAAGATTATTAGAGGTTCATAGGTTCATAGATAGGTACTAGGCTATTGGCCCTAGGGCCTATATAAGCCTAGCCAAAAAGGTACACTGGCTTTCGCCATCCAAGAAAATTATTTTCCTGTGCCCCTGTCAAGCAGAGCCACAGAAGTGATCCCCGGGGTGAATTTCCTGTTTCCCATCCAATCATCAAGATTTTTCATGAAGAGTGCTAATGAGGAGCTCTGTTTGACATAGATAGGTAGTCCATTCCAGAGTATGGGAAGTCTCTGGGGCAGGAATCTAGCTCTCCAGCATGTTCTGTTTATTGTGGTGAAAAGGTTTAGGTCTCTAGAGCGTGTAGCTCAGAGGGATTGGGATTTCTTTAAGTGGAGCATGTCCAACAGCTCTGGGTTTGACATAGCTTTGTATGTTAGGCAGAGATTGCCTCTGAGTAGGTAATATACGATGGAGTAAAGCTGGAGTTTTTTGAGATGGTCTGTGTAGGGCATCTGTTTGAGGCCAGTAATCCTCTTTGTGAGGTATTTCTGCAGACTTTCCAGTTGTTGTAGATGTCTTGTGAGGTACATACCAAAAGGGGTGTCGTACTCTATAATGGGTCTAATGAGTGATGAGTAGACAGGAACAATGACCTCTTTTTTTTCTGGATGAGAAACCTTTTGTGATGAGGTGTGGCACATAGAAGGATTTCCTGACCACTGTGGTGATGTGATTATCAAAGAAGAGACTACTGTCCACCTGTGTCCTAAGGTCTCTTATCACACTTTTGGTGATAAGTAGACTACCACCCATGTGGTAGTTCATGGGTACAGAGTTTTTACCAAAGGGAATGACAATGCACTTTTTGGCACTGAGCTTGAGGCCATGGCTTTGACACCAGGCATCTGTCTCAGTGAGGCCCTTTTGTAGGATGTCCACATCATTGGGAGTTTCAATTATGGCTTCTAGTTTGTTGTCATCTGTGAACTTAGTTAGCCAAGGACCTTCTGTTTTAGCCTGTACTTCAGAGAAGTAGATACTAAACAAGAGAGGACCCAGGACTGAACCCTGTGGTACTCCATTTGTCACTGGTCTGAAGTCTGATTTGGAGTCTGCTACTTTCACAGTGTGGGTTCTGTCAGTAAGCCAGTTAGCAACCCATCTTGTGACATAGGGATTTATACCTAGTTTAGTGAGTTTATCTATAATTTCAGAGTGGGGGATTGTGACGAACACCATGGTGAGATCTAGATAGGCTGTGTGAACCACCTTACCCTCATCTATGGCTTTAGTGACTGCTTCAGAGAAGTCTAGCAGATTTAGGCGACATGATCTGGCTTTGTACAAACCTGAACTGTGTGGTGTCCAGAGTTTGGACATCTCCAATGTCTTTGTTTATGAGTTCCATGATGATACGTTCCATGGCTTTGCAGACCAGGCCCATCAGGCTAATGGGGTGGTAGTTCCCGGGGTCTGTCATGGCTCCCCCTTTGTGGAGTGGGATAACCATTGCAATGTACCATTCAATGGGGAAAAAACCTGAGGTGAGGCTATGACTGAACATGGTACTTAGGTAGGGTGCCAGTTCATTCTGAAGTTCATGTAGAAGGCAGCCTGGGATGTTGTCAGGTCCCATGGTTGCTATGTTCTTGGCTTTGGAGAATGAGGTTTTTACCTGTGCAGCCGTAATTACAGGAACTTTCATTCTTCCGGTATAGAGATAGGCCCTTTAGGGGGTGAGAGGAGGTTAAAGTTAGCACTGAACCGATCTGCCAGGATGTTGGCAATATCAGTTGGTTCTGTATATTCAGTGCCATTGTGCTGTATCTCAGAGCAGATCTGAGTGTTGCCATTGAGATTCTTGACATAGCTATAGGATGCTTTGTGGTTGTCTTTAGAATCAGTGGCGATTTTGTTTTCATAACTAGCTTTGCAGGATTTTATGAGGGATCTCAGCTTCTTACTGAGGCTGACCAGGGAGTTCTTCCAATCATGGGATTTTACTCTTTTCTGCAACAGTTTCTTTCTACTGTTGTAGAGTTTGTTTATGGCAGAAGACCACCAGATTGGCTTCCTTTTTTTGGAGGATAGCATCTTGGTTCTGTTAGGGATAGCACAATCCATGCACTCGTGTAAGTGCTTATAAAGTGCATTTGTGTAGGATTCAGCAGTCATACCTTATTATATTAATGTTTGCCTACTTAGAACATGCAAAGTAAATGGGTTTTAGTTATCTAAAGAAAATATTCTGTAGAGTTAAAATGTGCATACCACAGGTGTGCATTTATGTAGATTACAGTTAAAGCAAGTATGCAAATGCTGTTATGTTATCAGAAAATTGTGTAACAATACTTTTTTTCAGTTTATACTTTTACAGTTTAGTTACCTGATTATAACATTTACCAAATGTCAGTTTATGTTTTATATATGTTCAGATAATACTGGCAGAAAAGGTATTCCTTTAGTATTAGTTTTGTTGGTTTTCAGAGTATAACATTTATGCACAGCTATTTTTGATGTTTAATAAAACTAAGTATCACTTTAGTGTAAACTTTAGTCAAGTGTCAGATTATCACATCCATACTCACTTATTAATTCTGTATAGTACATTTCAGTCACATTTCAGAATATAACATTCATACTCAGTTATACATTTCTAACAGCATTACTAGACAGTTTGCAACATGCAATAATATCGCTATTCACGTTATTCAGTCATTAGCTTTAAGGGTAAAGTGACAGAATTATTTGTAACAGGGTTATTAAGATAAGGAATCTAAAGAACAGGTAGTAATAGTTATTTAATATACTGCAGACATAACAGTTCAGACTTAATTTATTAATTGATTTACAGAATACAGTGCACATCACATAATAATTGTTGTACATTAGACATAAAGTTAAAAAGACACAGTGTATGCAAATATATAGTTATGAAATACAGAAAGTATAGACTTTAGCAAATGTACTTCTACTATTACAACACATACCCCGGGATTCATGAAGCTCGGCGCAAGGCCGGCATTAGGCTTACGCCGACCGTGCAGCGTGTAGATGGCGCAGTAGTGCCAAATGCATATTAATGAAGGCGCGCTGTCGCCACAGTCACGTGCATAGGAAACGAGCATGAGTGCATAGGCTGTGTCAAAGTGCTGCACCGACACTTGGAAATGTCAGCTGTAGGTGTGCAACCTAAAGTGCTTGCATATAACAATTTGCCTGCAATAGTAATCACATCTGTCAGTGTCCGTGGATACTGAAACATATGCAAAGCATGCAAGACAGTCCCTGCGAACACAAAATTAAGAAGCAAACACAAATGCACGGTAGGGAATAATGAGTCCCCATCCCTCGAACAAATGACATTGAAAACCGTGTGCCCGTATTCCAACGCAGTGTAGATAGTTATACCAAGTGGAAGTGAAACACATCATGTTAGCGCCGCCAGTAGCTACGTCTAGGCCAATGGTCAGAATCACCAGCTGACCCACATTGTGAGGGAGAGTACACAGCTGGGCAGATGTGTCCATAACAAAACCATGATAAATGTAAATATCTAGCGACCGTATGACAGAATTATATCCCAGAACGCATGTAATAGTCACATACAATAGGTATGTCCATATGTAATATACCACATGTGACAAGAAATAGAATAAGTAAGAAAACAAAACAGAAGGAGCATATAAACTGCTACAACAATAAGCTAACATGTAGGCAGAAAGGAAAAGTATTATCCGTAGTGTTGACCATGGGTATGTGTTGCCCAGTACAATCGGATATGTGTCTGGAATATATCCCATCCTAGACATATGAAAAGGTGGCACCCTACCAATGATCATAGCAGTCAGCCAAAATCCGCACATATGCGGTCCAAGCCGTACTTGTCAGGATGTGTCACAGTTGAACGGGTATTACCCAGGTGTACCAATCATGTCATGAAAGTTAAGTATGGGTGTGTACCTATGTGCGTGATGTACAGCATGTGGAAGGTGAAACATGCCAGGGTAGTCCACACAACCATACAGGTACCTGACATATGTAGTGTATGCAATGTGTTACCTTGACCGTCTCATGGGCCATCAACCAAAGCAGTGATGGATGGAGTGTCAGGAATATGCATGTGGGGGGGATGGGTAATGGTATAATCCTCAAAGGCGAGATTGTGTTGTATGCAGAATAGGTGAACTGGAGGTGTACGAGGGAGCAGTGGGTGAATCAGAAAGAAACACAAAGAACAAGTATACACATCTGCAATACAACCTGACAGGCCATACTGTAGAACACAATCACACAAACATATGAATATTAAAATGTGCGATACAAATGTACAGAAATGTCACCGGCACATACCCACAGAATGGTCCTGATGGAACTGGCCCATTCAAATGCAACACACCTGTATGCATAACTGAATACCCATCATCCCCTCCACAGCACACAGCCTGCTCCCATACCTGAACATCCACCAAATCCAGCCATACTCGGCCTACTAGCTTGGCGCAGCCACATCTACACATACTGACCACTACTCATATGTAGTAGGCAGTGTCACCCTAGGCAATGTCAGGATTGCAAACTTTGTATCCCTTGCATGTAAAACTCTCAACACATTTTTGTAAAGCCAAAAGAATGGTCGGTATTGGTCTTGTTAAATTTTTGGATATCCCTCATGGGATAAGTAACTTGTGTAAACATCAGAATGTGTATCAAGACACGATGTCCAGTCCTGTAGACATCTGGACACAAGTTGAATGTGCAGTAGTGGTGCACGAGACTGTTCAGCCCTAGACCGTCATGCAGCACCTACTACCCAGGATCAAACACCTGCCTGTGACGCACATGTCCCCACATGAATAATTGAGAGAATATATTGTACACATTCGCATAATGGCACTTGGAAATAGGGTGATGACGGTGCTGACGTAAACAGGGTACCCCCTGATCCACTGTGTGAGGGACAGTCACTGTTTGGGTAGGTGTATCCTGACCGACAATGATACAATGCCAAATGTCCTGTGATTGTAGGAAATAACTATGTACCATACTGCATGTAACATTTGCCTAAAGCAGTCATGTCAGGATAGAAAATATGTAATTCATACAAGAAACAGACTAACAACTAAAGTGCTAAAGGCATAGGCTCTCAGCTAGGAAAATAATGAATGTTCTAAACCCGTACTGACCGTGGGTATGTGTAGGCCTAAACAATCTGGTGTCCCCAAAATATATCCCATCTTGTACATATGACAATGTGGCAACCCTACCAATGGTTAGAGCATTCGCACTATAACTGGCCAGCCTCTTAATCACTCATAAAGCCAGTGACCTTTGGAGGAAAGGCGTTGAATGAGAATGACTAATGACAACAATTAAGAGTAGTAGATGCATTTAACTGCATAAAATAAGTAGCAATACGAATCTGTCAACACGTTCCAAGTTAATAGTCACTGTAGAAATTAGTCCCCGAGTATCACAGAGGTCCGTACACATATGTACACCAACCACACTGTCACATTTGTTGACAGGACTATTGCATACCTGTAGTGAATTTTAACTGATGTCCAGAATAATATTTATCATATATATGAATGAATGAATGAAATAGTCAACAGTGAAGGGAAACACCAGTGGAACCCCCCCCCTGTATTATGTAGTGGAATCACTCCCCACCCTATATTATGTACTGCCGACCTAATAATGTGGTCAGAGGTGTTCAAACACTGCGTCTGTAAACACAGGTACAATGTTAAAATCGGGACTAACTCTGTCCATGAGCTACGTCTGATATTTGAACAGGTACAGGGAAGTTCTAGTCACCAGTCGGACAAGCCTAAGCCCAGACCAGCCCATGAACATCCTGACAATCAAACACACGTATGTGCCAGGACTATAAGCGTAGGAGTTGGAATATCCTTGGAGTGAGTAGACATGCAGCACGGGTCCAGAGCAGTAGGAAATAGGGAATGTCGGAAGTGTAGTACTGTGGTTTTCCCAGCAGGAGAATGGATGCCTGCTGTGTAAGTGAAGTGGTGAGGCATATGTTATAGTAGCTATGAACCATGGGTATACATATAAATGAGGCAGAACAACAATAGTGTAGTGGTTAGAACATCCGCCTAACGTAAAGGCATTCCCGGTTCAAGTACGACTATAGCACATATTAATTTATTGTGT
>NC_056735.1:1264205574-1264258074 GCF_019279795.1 Protopterus annectens | reverse complement strand
CCGGTGAACAGCTGTGTTAACAAAATAACATTCACATGTCAGCATTGCAGAGTATCATTTTCCATGTATCAGGAAGATGGGAGCAGATCGTATGAGGAACACGCAGGTAATATGATTATGTCACTGGACAGGCCACAGAGTCCGTACAGTCGAATGCCTGCTGTCGCCAAATGGTTAGACATACCCGATACTGTAGTCATGTAGTCCGATGTAATATGCATCACAAGGGATCACACACACCCAGCGTGAGTGACAAATGTAAGCACAAATGTCAGCGAGTGGGTGTAAGCATGTTTGTCTACCAGTATGCCAGTAGTGCACTGTCAAAGAAATGTGGAGTCTGAACGGGTATAACGGGTGCTGTAACCAGAGGTCAGCAGTGCTTAACACCATGCAAACCCACACACAACTGCTAACACCTGCTGGAATGTGCATTACCCACTCCGTATCCAAAGGCGTTGTTCTGTCCGCAAACAAAGAACCGTCCTATTCACATGTTGGTAGCAGTACCCTGTGCACATAGCTCATGTGAATTAACAATACACCATGGCATATGTAGAGACAATAGACCAGACACACACTATACAGCACAGTCATCCAACAGTATAGCAATGTACTGGCAGATATGTCTGGACCACTGGTGGTTGCAGCCCTGGCCATCCTGTGTATCAGTGTGAGCATGCCCAGTATGACTTTTACGCATGTTGTTGACCGACATTACCGTCATACCGTCGTGTGTGAGCATGCCAAGTATGGTCAACTGCATCACATGTGTCACATGTCCAGATAGTCAGTACTGTGTTGTCGACCCCACAGTTCTACACAGACAGGTGTCATGCTGTGTTTGCAGGGTAGCTAATGGTCATGTGGGATTGACAGTTGCTACATTTCTGCATAGCGTGGGGGGACATCCAACCACATCCACAGTCCTACACAGTACCGGGGGTGGTGCACATGACTCTCACATGTGTACATTGGACAGGGGGCACAGCTGACAGTTGTACACATCTGCCACTACTGTACTGATATGCCAGGTACTCCATGTCAGAGTGTGGACCTACCGAAATTGCTGTTTGGAGGGATACCAGTGTACATCAGATCCCAGCTTTAAATACCAGCAGAGTGGTATTGAACGTCCTAGCTTTCACAACCTACATCAAACTGCCTGGCCTGCTGTAGTCTGTGTGTCTCTGGGGGTTGGGGTCATTCAATGGGCATATCCATAGGCCATTGTATATCATTTGTCTGTATTGGTCCAAACCTGTCCAGCTGCATGGAATGTGTGTGGGCTGTATGGACACACATGATGTTCAGCCCATAATCTGCAGTGGGTTAGGACACCCTGTGTACTACTGGCTACCATTGTGACCCCCGTATGTGCTACAGATGTCATGGTGCCACTATGGACGTGTACTGTCTGCTGCCCTAACATTCAGCCACCAAAGTCTCTTGTATGCTCACATGCATACCATAGCAACGGGTAAATACACATTCTAATACAACTGCCAATTGTTAGGTCGATAGACGTACCCTGGGGGTGTTCCGGACCTGTGGACGGTGCTGGAGGGCTGCCTATGTCAGATGCACACAGTGCACCTCCTATACATGGCCGATCACAGGTAGTGTCATGTTTGGCATCCATTGTACTGTGTGCAGGTCAGAGAAGGTGAAATCCCTGGGTACCTGCTTTGTCAGTGCATATGTCTTGTGTCGCCTATTTGCCAAGGGCAGGTCATACTGTGCACAGCCCTGTCGCTGACTGGGCCCTGCTCAGGTAGTTCCTTCACCAAGTCACACTGTGCCTGCACAGGCCTTGGCATTGGTGTTGGGCCATGTGGCCCTGGCTCATGCTGTTCCTGCTGCAACTGTTACTGCAGGATCAGATTGTGTAGCCTAGCAAATACCATAACAATCTGTGTGCATGTAGCTAGTGAATACTGCTGGGCTCCACCGGAAGTGTCCAGATACCAGAACGGTGACCTGAGCATCCCAAACACATGCTCAGTTATATGTCTTGCCTGTGCATCTGCCTCATTATGGTGTGAGTGTTCAGGTGTGTGTGCATTGCTGATAGGTGTCATCAGCCACGACACCAGTGGTTACCCAGCATCCCCCACTAGGAGACTATAGGGGATGTCCATATTGCAAAGTTGTGGTACAGCTGTGTCAGACTCCATATATCAGAATCATCATAGCTTCCAGGGCAGACAGCACACACATTCAGTCTAATGCCCTGGCCATCGCATATGGCCTAACTGTTGGAGGGTATGCCCCTGCAGTGAATGTAGGCCCTACACCACTCACCGGATGTTCCTTTGATGTGTACGTGTGTGCAGGCTATAGCACCCAATACCCCAGGGTATTCAGCCATGTGGTTGCAGAGATGCATATTGCTGGTCTACTAATCATGTGTGTTGAGGACATGTACGTGGTCACTAGCATGTGTTGACATGGCGTCTGTGAACTAGTGCAATACTCTGGATGCAGATGCCTGTGAGATTTTTATTTATTTATTTATTTTATTTAACATTTGTTGACCGGGAAAGTCTGACTAGGTTCCACAGATCCTGTTTTCAGCAAAGGCCCGGGGAGAAATGCTCCAGAAGCATGTTTTTAGAAGTCACCATGATATCCCCAGTTGTGCTGTGGGAGGTACCTGTGGCTAGTATACCTAGGCCAACACATACTGTGGTATCCACTGTGATGGGTTTCCCTCGGCCTGTTTGATGTTTCAGGTGTGGCAGGCACAGGTCAATAAGCCGCTTTAGGAGGTCTCTATCCACCCCATAGTGCTCCACCATCCCCAGCTCATGTAGCCCCTGGTAAGTCACCCTGGGTCTATAAAGTCTTATGTCACCCCAGTAAGGGTTGTTCAGCAGCACACACATCCTCACTGCCCTCGGCCTCCTGCACATGTTGGTCTATGTTGCCTGCTGCAGCCCTTCTCATTTGGTTGGACTATGTTGTGAAATGTCCCCGCAGGTATACACTGGTGGTGTTGAGTGCGGAAGAAACCTGTGTGTATGCTGCTTGCTCACATTACTGTACTGTTCAGGTGTGGGCTGGCCATGTAATCTGCTGATTGTGCTGATCATCACCTGTTTGTGCAGCCTGTTCACCCTGACTACCCCACTACTGCTTTTGTCCCTCCCAATGTCACCAGGCAGGTATAGACACACCCCTAGCTTAGGCGTGCTAAGGCAGGAGCACTCTCGAGGCACAAGTGTGCAATGTACATACAGTATGCCTGACCCCCCCTCCCATGCTGTCAACTATGTTCGAGCCCTGCACCCAGCTATCTATACACATACACTCCAGGGATCAGTATCACACCCTGGGGATAAATGGGATACACTATTGTCAACCTCATCTGCATAGTATAGTCTTCTAATGAATAGTTATATGACCCATACCGAACCTCCAAATTAATAACCACTGCTTAGTGTCACTCAGATACGTACACAACTGGTAACAGGTGCCTTACCATCACCGTATTCGATGTCCCATGGTCTTCCCAGCAACAAAATAACCGGTGTCTACACGACTACTACCCGGGACCCTGCACACAACAGACGATGTGCATTACCACTACGCCATGGCAGATATACATACATCCGAGGTTATCACGTACAGATCATCCAGCACAAACATTCAATAGTGCTGATGTCCCCAGACATATATGTATATATCTATGTCTATCTCTCTATATCTACATATATCATATATATTATATGTATAAATATATACATATATATATATATATATATATATATATATATATATATATATATACACATACACACATATACATATACACACATATGCAGATATTGTATTTATAGCACAACAGCAGACCACATGACAGCAAAGCATTATGAATGAAAAGGAAACTACATGTGCCACCTGCATCATGTAGTGCTGTTACTATCAAGGCATGTGTGTTTTGTTGGGTCACACGGGTCAGACTGTATTAAGGGTAAGAGTAGGGCTGCTGTCATTTATTCACCAGACCTATTGGTGAATGTATGTGTTGACAACCCAGTGTCTTGGCAGAATATGCACACTGTGGACACTATATAGTTCAGCAACAAAATACACTGAACACATCCTGTAGCTAGCCACCCATAGATACCAACACATAGGGTATAACTGTCAAACACACACACCTGCCATGCTTTGGAATCGAGCACCTACCTGTCTATTCTACCACACTACAGCATTACACAGTAACAGAACACACTACCTAGTTTCAGCATCACAGCACTCCCAGAGGCATACTTCTGGGTTGGTGACATCATCAGCAAAGGCAAAGACGTTGGTAGAGAGTGTACGGACAGTGAGCTGTCGAAAAACATTATTCTGTCCCCAGGCAGCTGGAAACACACACACACTTGGCAGGGCTGGGAGTCGAACATACTCCTACCTTATCACATTACAGCATTACACAGTTACAGAATGCGCTACCGAGATTACTGGAGCACAGCACTCCCAGAGGAATACTTATAGGTGGATGACATCATCAGCAAAGGCAAAGATGCCGAGAGGGAATGTATGGAGAGTGAGCAGTCTAAAAGTATTACTCTGTCCCCAGGCAGCTGGAAACACACACACACACTTGGCAGGGCTGGGAGTAGAACATACACCTAACTATCTTATCACCCTACAGCATGACGCAGTTACAGAACGCGCGACTGAGATTACTGGAACACAGTACTCCCAGAGGCATACTTCTAGGTGGATGACATCATCAGCAAAGGCAAAGACGCCGAGAGGGAGTGTATGGAGAGTGAGCAGTCTAAAAGCATTACTCTGTCCCCAGGCAGCTGGAAGCACACACACTTTACAGGGCTGGGAGTTGAACATACACCTAATTACCTTATCACACTACAGCATTACACAGTTACAGAACGCACTACCAAGATTTTTAGAACACAGCTCTCCCAGAGGCATACTTCTAGGTGGATGACATCATCAGTAAAGGCAAAGATGCCGTTAGGGAATATATGGAGAGTGAGCAGTCTAAAAGCATTACTCTGTCCCCAGGCAGCTGGAAACACACAGAGACACACACACACACACACACACACACACACACACACACACACACTTGGCAGGGCTGGGAGTCGAACATACACCTAATTTCCTTATCACACTACAGCATTATGCAGTTACAGAGCATGCTACCAAGATTATTGGAGCACAGCACTCCCAGAGGCATACTTCTAGGTGGATGCCATCATCAGCAAAGGCAAAGATGCCGATAGGGAATGTATGGAGAGTGAGCAGTCTAAAAGCATATTACTATCCCAAGGTAGACGGAGACAAACACATGGCAGTGGTGTGAGCAGGACAACTGCCTATCTATGGAGCACTATTACAACACTACATAGATACGAGACGCGCCACAGACAGTACACCTTTCAAGACAGTCAACCAGTGTGTTCAATATAGGAATCCAGCCTAACATGGGGTATGGACATCTGTTGCCTGGATGACCACTATCACTATACAGGATTTCAATGGTCATGCCCATACACAGAGGCACATAACTGACACAAGGTGTCACTGGGCATGCTCACACCTAGTAGCACACGTCCGTTTGGAATGTACTGTGTTTCCATCTACACAAAGGTGTACTGGGCATGCTCACACTCTTAGTAGTAGCAAAGGGCTGTCTTGTATGCACATAGATTCTAAATACGGAAGGGCACAGTGTGTCAATAGTGAACATTGTTAGCACAAACGCTGCACTACATATATCTGACACCGGTCGTCAGTTCTAGATGTGTAGTGTTCATAATCACAGCTGACAATCCAGATCCAACAATGGGGAATACGGACATCTCTGCAATGAGGGACACCTGGCATATGACACAGTTGAGCACAATAGCACTTCCGCCGTATACCTCAAATACAGACATGCGGGCCATAACACAGTGACAGACCACTCCAGGTGTTAGTGTCCCCATGTACATGAAGGCCACTCACATGTACTGACCAGTACACACTCAAGAGCCATCACAGATGTCTCAGGTGCAGATCACAGTGGTAAATGCCACATTCTACTATGTAGCCCTCAGACATCACTATGTCCTTGGACCAGCAACACACATCCATACATAACTACAACACCATGTTAATCATGACCAGTGGACTGTACATAGGTCTACAGCAACTATGCAGACTACACATGTACTGACAGGGTTCCATCATGTGTTATGCAATGCAATGATACCACTGCTCATAACCAGGTCATCTCTACACATAACAGGGGCCTGGGTCTTATACAGCTGTAACAGATGACTGTTGCTGTACACCAAAAACCACTCATGTTTGGATATGACATACATGTAATTGCCGTGGATATGTACATGGCCCACACACACAACACATTTGTACTTAGCATAGCTTTTGCTGTCCTCCATGCAGACAAGTGGCTACAGCAATCACATGCATGCACATGGAAGGTAGGTCCATGGCTGTTGAATGCTAACAGTACATAAGGTAGCAATGTTGACTGAGGTAGCATTCCCTCTGTACTAGTTACCCATGACAAATATCATATCATACAACAGTCCATGTGTCATGTATGTCATCAAACATGTCCACCAATTGCAATGCATACAAACATGGCTACATGACAGGAATGTAGGACCAACCCACATGTACATGTAGTGGTGTGCATTCAGCTACCATGCATGTGCAGTAGCTGATGTATGCAGTTCATCTGTGTCTAACTACAACATGCAGTTGCAATGCAGCCCCATCATTGACACCTGTATATGGTGAAATACTGACAGTACGGTAGGATGTACATCAGGTATGCATGGATGTGTGTACATAAAGTGGTGGTCCACCTTTGCAGATGGATGTTTGCTGAAGACAGCTCACAGGTGTGTCACAAGCCGTCCTACCATGACATGTGCAAACAGTACACTATGTTACTGTTACTTGAAGGTGAAGACATACAACCTACACAGCGGTCAGGGTGTTACTGACTATAAATCACTTGACACCTGTAACACTTACGTCCTCCCGTGTGCATATAGCAGCACAATTGCCGAAGGTAGCGTCGGTAGACATAATGCGGCCAATACTGCTGTATGTCTGTCAGACGTATCATCATATAGCAGGTGTATGATTCACAGTACTGCCATGTGTGTTTGCTTGTGTGACCATATATGCCATGTATGGTGGGGAATACATCCCAATTGTTACACACCCCTGTACACTGTTGTAGAGATCTGTACATACTGCAGTGTAGAAAGCGAGACATAGGCAGGGGTGGTGTGTGTATCACACACATGTCAGCTATCTGTATGTGAATGACAATTGTGGACTCCACAGTGTGTGCGTTTGTATGTATGTATGTATGTATGTATGTATGTATGTATGGCGGTCTGGTGCATGGAGTGAGGGTGTATGCTACCATACAGAACAGACATGATCCCTAACCCCTCATGGTGATGCAATCTACTACCCTGTTAATGCTGTTGGTCTCAGCCTTACTGGCTACCTGTACATGTTCATTGTCTGTGTCGCATCATTTGGGTGCACAGTACTGTGAAGGTGATTACCACATAGGCAGGGGTCCTCACCTCAACACTATTGAGTGTGCGTTATAGTGTCATTGACCCCGTGAGTGTGGGCATGTTACTGTGTGTTTCTGTGTATGTATGTGCATATTCTCGTTCTGTAATGTGACAGTGTATTACTGCTATACAGTGAGGCCTCATGCTATAAACTGGCCTCTACCCTTGACATCAGCCAGACCCCTGTATAAATCCCCCACACCATGTCACTGTACCTGTGATGTGACCCGGTATGGATGTCATGTCTCTAGCCACTGTAGCCTATTAAACAGCTCACATGCTTCTGGTTCAGTAGATGTGTGGACATCTGTGGAATGGTAGCCTTTATAACAGTGAGGTTGATGCTACGTACAGCATGCTGGTATTGCCATACATGCCTGTGAGTACTCCACATTTACACATGGGAAACTGCAAACACTACTACTTATTGGCACATGCAATTAGACCTTAAGGAGGGAAGCAGGGCATCATTACCAACACGCTGTTACTGTTGTTACCAAGACACATACTGTGAACATACAACAATGCACTCTAACTGAAAACACTGTAATGTAATGGCACATGCAATTGGACCTTAAGGAGGGAAGCAGGGCATAATTACCAACATGCTGTTACTGTTGTTACCAAGACACATACTGTGTACATATAACAATGCATTCTAAACCTGTACTACACTGTATGTCTGGTGCGTGTCAACAGTACACAACAAATGTATTATACACTTATCTCACTATTCTGTTCACCCTGTGCATCAGACCATATCAGCATGTCCCTGCGCTGATGGTGTGGATGACAGGGATGCGGCACAGGCATCATCATATGGACAGGGTGATAATGTTTGCCAGGGGTATAGGCTGCACCAGTGGATGACATCATGTGTGTGGGTTAGGGCCGGTGATCTGATTGGACATGTGTGGTTGTTATGCATGTGGGTGTTGCGGTGCCCTACAGATGTTTCTGCTGTGTGCGTGTATGTGTGCACACAGTTCTGCCATGTATCCGGCTTACACAGGGGTATTATTGACAGCTCCAGATTGTACAGACCAGTATGTACAGCTCATTGTGTCTGGCCATGGCCATGTGACCTGTGCCTGCAAGGGGTTGCATGGGCACTACCAGGCAGAGGTACAGATTGGCTACTGTCCGATGACACATGCCCACTGGAACCGTATCCCCACTGGGAATGTCCAGGGCCACATCCACGTGGCCTGCTGTGTCCTGGTGTGGACAGCGCAGCACCAGCTGCACTGCTACTGCTTCCGGCACTGTGGGAGCGGGCATGTGAAGTAGTTCGTTCACGTTGACCTGCACCAGGTGGTGTAGCTGGCCTACGTCCACGTGGCCTACACCTCACTCCTACCAGATGTTCCAGCACAGACAGCTCATGCTCGTGGATTGCCATGCCACTGTCAAGGCTTCCAACCATGTCACCCAATCGCCTGTCCAGAACATCAGCAATCTGCTGTTGAGCATTTGCCATTGCCTGGATGTTGTCATTTAAAGAATGGATAGCAGCCCTCTGAAGCCCCTGCCCTTCTCTGTTCTGCCATTCAGCATGTGCCTGTGCCACCATTACAGTCTGGAACATGCGTCTGGTGACACCAGCTGCTGCGCTCTGTCCTGCAGGTGCATGTCTGCCAGAGGTCCTCCTACGAGCAGCACTGGCCACATGCCTGTGTGGCACATCTGCAGTCATTACCTGACACCATGGTGTGAAGACACACCTTCTTTAGCCACCACACATTCCTGTTCCAAGCTAACACACGCTGACTGTCCTTCCTCAATGGCCACTGGTGATGGGGTATGTGTTGGCATGAGAACTGTGTGCGGGGAAGAGGAGGATATAGCTGGGATGGCAACCATTGGCACAGATTCAGCCCCTGACAACCCTGCCTGTACCTCATGCATATGTTCATCACTGCTAGAGTCTGTGGGGACACTAACATCAGATGGACCACAGGAGAGTAATGCACCTTCATCACCTGTGAATGCAAAGAAAGACTCTACATTACAATAGAGACACAGATACACAGACAGAGACAGAGACACACAGACAGAGACAGAGACAGACACACAGACACACAGACAGAGACTCAGACATACAGACAGAGACAGAGACACAGACACACAGACAGAGACAGAGACACACAGACAGAGACACAGACTCAGACACACAGAGAGACAGACACACATACAGATGTGTGCACACACACACACACACACACACACACACACACACACACACACACACACACACACACACACACACACACACACACACACACACACACACACACACACACACACACACACACACACACACAGACCCACACACAGACACACACGCAGAGACAGACACACACAGAGACAGACACAAACACACAGAGACAGACACAGACACACAGACACAGAGACAGACCATGCATGTGATTTGACAGAAGGCATGCAGCATGCATGTGATACAGCAGACGGCATGCACCTCAGACATTAATAGCGGTAGTTAGCATACATCCCTGGGTTGCACACAACAGCAAGCAGGTGTCATATTAGAAGCCATGCAGTTCACACAATCATGGTAGTAAGCATGCATCCCTGTGATACACCATGTGGACCAGCACAGGTTAACAGTACACATGGCTAATGTGACCTTGACATTAACATGTAGTATGACATGTAATCTGCTGATGTGTGCATTGACATGCATACATGTCTGACACAATGGTGTCCTGACACATGTACAGTGGTGTAATGTGTATCACATTGCAGTGTTGTCTGTATGCCCTACAGATAGAATGCACTTTTAGCTGATGTGCATGAGCATTGAAGGGTAGTATGAGCCGTCTACATTGCTATACAATGTGAAGTACAAACACTGTGCCATTGCATGGCATCATGAGGTGTCTATATTGCTATACAGTGTGGAATACACACACAGTGCATAGCCATGACTGCGTGCATACACATTACATAACTACTGTGGATTGTGACCCATGTCGCTGAGGTGTATACACACTAAACCATGCTGTGTCATGTGACAGGTCACCGGAAGACCTACGGATGACACCCCTGCACAACTACTAAAATGTCTTAGCTGCCTGGCAACCATGTCCACACATGGCAGGCTTGTCAATACACCATGTCTCACATGACATTTATGTACCACACACACGAAGTGCATGGCTGACAGTGATATCCAACAGCAGCAAGGGAAATGTACAGTATCTGTGGCCTGATGTGGTGTCTATGTCTATGGAAGCTGTACAGGTGACTACTATCATGCTGTGACACAGTCATGATGTTCAACACACCTTATATGGTTGAATTAAGTGACACCTCCACAAGCTGTGCACAGGCTTTTAGGATGTCCAGTGTTCCACATCAACTATATGACCATTCAACAAAGGCTATAGTTGGACCATGTGTGGGCAATGTGCAACAAGGTGTATACACATCACATCTACTATGTGTTGCTACATGTCTCTGGCCATCCTCCATGGCCATGTGTGAACATGCGTTGGTCAAATGTTTGTGATGGCCATCTATCTCACATGTCTGTGTTGTCCCGTATGACATACACCCATAGATGTCAGATACGTCACTGTCTACAGGGTTATGCAGACAAAGTGTTGTATGTTTGGTATGTGGGGCATGTATTATGGGATAGTGAGACAATGTTGCAGCCGGAACACTACATGTCTGGGACATGTCAGATGGCACATCACAATGTGTGCACCCATTGCAGGGGCATATTCCACAATGGTGAATCCTGTGGGCTGCCCATATCCCAGCTCACTGTGTGGTACTGTTTGTGTACTACACATGTGTTGTTCTAATGTATAGTACATATTCCTACATTGAACAACACCTCCACTGTTGTATGCACAGCTGTCCACACATCTAGCAATGACAGATACTGTGGTTTCATGTCAGTGTTTAATTTAGTTTGTATATATTGCACATGGGTAGCCAGTGTGATTGATGACAGATGCGACCTGTATATCGTGACTGGACCATACATTATGTGTACATGTGTTAACTGGCCACATGGTGAATAGATCTATGCATTAACATGCCTGATACTGATAACTGTCTCACCTGCAATGGACTGATGTCTGTGCGGCACACCAGAGGTACCTGTATAGGGGTGACACAGCAGTTTGAACATTATCCATGACTGTATGACAGCTACAGGGTGCACTGTGCATGTTAACACATTCACCTGTACAATAGCATATAGTATGCACATGTGTGCATACACAGGGTAGCATACTATAGTATGCGGCATGTGTGTAAACATACCTTGCATATGATGTTACATTACATATTGTACAGTGACACATGCAACTAAATGGGATATAATAGTTATATGTGCAGTAGTGACTTACTAGGCAACTCCAGGCTCGGTGGTTGGGAGACATCCACCTCCACAATGGCAGCTAGTGTTTGTGGATGCTGTTCTGAGGGTGTCCCCAGGCTGGCCAGTAGCACCTCGGTAGGTGTGAGTGGGGGCTGGGTTGCTGGCCCATCACCTGTTCTACCTTGTTCCCTGGCGATTGCATTGGCATGCTGTTTTGCATGTCGTATCAGGTCCGTGCAGTGTCTGCGCACCTGCTGGTAGGTGCGGTTATGGTCACCCACATTATTAACCCTCCTGCGAAGCTCCTGCCACAGGTCATCATGCTGCTGGGCATGCTGTGGCACATGCCTGAACAATACCTCATAGTTATCATGGAGGTACGTTATGAGGGTATCATCCTCCAGGCGGCTATATGCTGGCAGGCGTGAATGAGGCATTATCTGAAAGACAGAATGATTGAGACAGGTCACAGTATCACAGAGATGTACAGAGATACAGCTGCACATACATTTGTATTAAATCTAGTACATATGAACAGTTATCTTTGCAAATCGTCATGACACTGACATGACTGACATGTTTGTATCACACACATGTAACACACGTTGTGCATTGGATATTATCACCATATATGTGTGTCACCTCATTGCATTGCTCATACTCCATGTGAATGCTGCCTTGATGTGGGCATGTCTGTTTGCTTGTACTGGTGTTCTTACCTATCAGCACATGCCTGGATGTGTCCACAGTAATGCTGTTGACGTTGATGCTGTATATATGTCACATATCAACACATACTCTGCCTTAACGGACATGAGCAGTGATAATGCAGACATGCGCATGGAAACCTTTACATGCATGTGTTTTGCCATATACATCTACATGGCACTGTACAGCAGTTCAACATCCTGCTACGTATCGCCTGTGTTGCACATGTGATACACAAGGGACAATGACTAGCCAGACGTTATTCGCAGGGATGGTCATCAACTATAGCATGTACGGGCAAGGCCATGCAGTAGTGTGTATGCCCTGGGCCATGTATGGGCATAGGATGTGAGGTTTTCTAGCTGTATCCGACAGCCATTTTGCCACTGCCAGGTGCATCAGTGCCACATTACTGATCCAGACAGTTAATGATACATCTGCCATGCGGTCATTGCACCATGCATGACAGAGATGACATGTGCAGCTTTGATGGACAGGGTTGCATGGTATGGCAGGAGTATGTAATATGTATGGCACAGGGATTTGTCCAGCATGTGGCTATCCTTGTAGTAGGAAGGTGGCTGTCCATGACGTATGTCTTTCAGATCAGGATATGTACATGTAGCATGTCCAACATCACAGTGTTGCACATGTCTTTATGCAAGGTAGCCAGCATGCTGCATAGTGGAGGTGAGGATTGTGAAGGCTGGTGTCACCCATCCACGTATGGCCAATACCCCTTAAAGGTGATATGTGATCCGATATTGATCACCCAAGTGCTGAGTATGCCTATCCAATGATCTCCATGCTCATGGATGGCACCCTGTCATGACTTGGGTGCCTCGTATGACTACCTAATAGGCCTGGAGATGTCACCAGCTCAGGGAGGTGAACTGCACAGCACCATCCCTTACACACAGTGTCCAAAATGTTGACCGCTGCCTAGGTGGCACTTAATGGGTACAGGGTTATTCACCTAGTGGTGACAATGCTATTAGCAGCTGTCAGATTGTGCACATATGTCACCCACCTCACCCACAAAGCCCATTCTGTATGTTGTCCACAACACTGAGACAGCTATTACTCCTAGGTCATGGCCATTCACATCCTTACATACGCAGATGCCTCCCCTTTGTCTGTGTGGTATGGGCTACAATGAGGAGGGAGTACAAAACATTAACCCTGTTTTACTGTAGCTGCCACTGGTGTGATATGCATATGTCACTCAGACACCTTTTGTAGTTTTGCTTCTGTCAACAGGCCACTGGTAGAACACTCCTGTGACATACAAAGTTACATCTAGTATACTCAGTGCAGCTGGAACACAGTATGGGTGATGATGTCCTATGACCTGTGACAGGTATGCCATGCAGTGTGAAATCATCTGTACTGTCATCTACATCTGCACTGCTATCATCTACTTTGATAAAGGTTCATGGACTTGCAGACCATACTCAGCAGGGTAATAGTGCAGTGCCTCCCATTATGACTGGTGTCTCCACTTGTGGGTTGCAGTGGGTTTATATTATGCAACATCCTACCTGTATTGCATATTCATGCTCAGCACTTGTTCAGAACATGTAAGCACTTCAAGAGCTACTAATTAGTATAGCACCCATTCCAACTCATTTCCTATAAGTACACTGTTTGTCCTTACATTTCCAGCTTGCTTACAGTACAACAGCTGTTGTAAAAACGTACCTCACATATGTTATGAGACATGGTTGAATATACAGGCATGTCCAAGTGTCAATTACCAGTGTTATTGCCTGTCTATATCATGAATATGGCAAACATTAGGAAATAGAGCAATTGTCTCATGTACACAGTCAGTGCTCACCTCCCAACATACAACTCTACAGCCTGTGGGAGATGCACATATGTAGCCATGCTGGGGGTAATGCTGTCTCCAACCCAGACTGAACCTGACATTCATGTGGGGACGTTAAACATTTGCAACACACCCCACTCATCACATAGTCTCACTAGATCTCCACCACCACAGGCCACACATAGTATGACTACGATATTTGCAGAACCTCTCCATACTCTCTGTGTAGGCAACAGAGGCAGCCCCCATCACCAAACACAACACCAATTACTTATAGCCCACAGACTTGGGTATGTTATAACAACCTATTGGATGTAGTTGATGGGCACACATGAGTCTGTGGGCTATAAGTAATTGGTGTTGTGTTTAGTGATTTACCTATAGCCCACAGACTCATGTGTGCCCATCAACTACAGCCAATAGGGTGTTATAACATACCCAACACACCAGTCATAGGTGACTCTGTAGGCGGTCACACTGATGTCCCACTCAGCAGGCTACACAAGGCGATAGTCGCTTACATCTGGCTGTCGAGTAACAGGATCTGCAACATAACATATGCACCCATGCCACACCTCACCAGGTACAATTTGACTGTCATTCTCCATGTTAATATGACTGTCCTGAGATGTAACTTCCTGGACTACATGTACAGGGACATGCAATAGCTCTCTGGTCTTGTAGCCCAGGAAGGTATCGCCCAAGCCCTGAGAAGCATTCTGCATTCATCCAGACTGATACCACTGTACAATGACTGAATGTTTCACTTCAACAATTGCCTATGCTTCTGCTGTCATTCCACAGGCATCCAGTATCTGTCTGCTTTGAACGACATGGTCAACAAAACACAATGCTTTGGCACAGATGACCTGCACCTGTCAGCCCTGGGATTACAGATAACATGTAAGGCTCTTGCTGCTCCTATACTGCCTGTCTTGGACAGTTTCAAATAACATATTCACCACCAGAACAGGAACAGGAAAGCAAAACTAGGGTAATGTTACTCAATGCTTGACATCTTCATCTCTAACACACTCAGGCGAGGCACTCCTTATAATGGACCACTTCAATATCTCTGCAGTGACTGGGACCTGTCTCTAGGCTCTGGAGAGCACACCTGCACTGACAGGTTATACGCAGACCACACCTTTCAGTCATGTAACCAGGACCAGAACACCCACAGTGGAGGTGTGTCCATATTTCACAAGGATGTACACACCTCCAGGCTGGTTACTTAGCACAATGCATCAGAGGTAATCCACGTGCAACTAACTGTGGCCAGAACTGCTACCCACATTGTAACTTGCTACAGATTCCATACCATACCCCATGGTTACTGGCCCTCATTTCTTGGTGTACTGGACAGTAGGGTTCAGACAGGAAGTACTGATGTGAGACTGACACTACCCCACACTTAACTGGGATACCTACTCATGTACCGACACATTAGGCCACCACTTTCTGGGATTCATAACCTCCAATCGGCTGGATCAACCCATACACACCACCACCAAGGCCAACAATATCCTAGACATGGACATTACCAACATGTGACTGGTGTTCCACACCTGGGGTTATCCCCTCGTTGGTAGTTTCTGAACGTATGCTAATCACCCTTGTTATCCACATCCCGGCACCACACCCTTCGTGGAATACACAGTACAAGATTTCTACAAGACCTACTTCAGACGTCTTACGACAGTGGTAGTAAATGTAATGACACCCATGCAGATGGACAATGTACTTACAAATGCTGACACATACACCACTGCACCACTGCACTTCATTAGCACTTACACGACTGCATGGATCATGCTATCCCAAACAGAGCCATGATAGTACCCACCAAATAATGGACGCCACTCTGGGGGTCCAGTTCCATGGACATAATGTACAACAAAAGGTGGAGGCTGTTGCACAGTGGAGTACAATCCCATGGGTGGGGTAGCTCACTGGTCAGCCTCAGTAGGAATCCGGGATCCCTTATCACATCCTCCAAAGCTAGCTACATAAACATTACTGCGACACATTTCAAGGACTACCACAAAGCATTATGGATGTATGTCAGTACTCGATGGCAATACCCACATCTGCTCTGACATACGATGGTTAGGCAGGAACCTTACAGAACCGACTGATATTGGCAACATCCTGACAGATAGGTTCAATGCTAACTTTACACCCTCTCACTCCCTACAGGGCCAAAATCTATACTGGAACAATGCAGAGTCCCTGCGGTCACAACTACGCAGTTCCAACCTGCACTCTCTAAGGCCTGGAACACTGACTCCATGTGACAGTCCAACATCCCAGGCTGTGATTTACACAAACCTCAGAATGACATGGCTCCCCACTTGGCCACCAGATTCACTAATAGCCTTGTATCAGACATTGTGGCCCATGAATGGCACACAGCAACAGTTATCACACTCCACACAGGTGGCGCCATAATGAACCAGAGGGACTATTGCCCTATACACCTGACTGGACTGTTCTGCAAGGCTATGGGGCGCATCATCATGGAAGTCATTCACAGAGACATTGGTGGGTTCCAGACCTTTGATGCCACCCAGGTTGGATTTGTTGGGCCAGACCATGGCTCCTACACCTGGTGGACTCCTTTGATACAGTTACTAGGGTAGTTGATGATGGTAAGGGGGTCCACACAGCCTGCCTTGTCCTCTCATTGGCTTTCAGCACGGTTCTCCATTCTGGTATTGACAACATACACATCCACCTGCACATCGATCCCTACGTCTCGAGATGTTATGCAAAGTGGCTCACAGACAGGACCCACACAGTGAGGGTAGCATACCATAGTACCTACTGTAATTTAGTTACATTTGGCGTACCACAGTCCTCAGTCATAGGGCCCCTCATGTTTGGAATATGCTTCCCTGAGGTACAGGCTAGCACAGACGGACTTTTCCTGAATAGGTTTCAAGATGACTGCAAACAAGGAGTCATGATTGATCCACCAGCTGATACAGACACCCTCCATAAGGGTGTCACTGTGATGGATACCTGGTGTCGATAACATGGCCTCAAGCTGCATGACACAAAGTGTATAGACATCCCCTTTGGATTACACTAATCACCCACTGACTATCACATAGGGGGTAGTCCCCTACATACATGTGACATTATATGGGATCTTAGTACACACATATATAGCACCCACTCCTTTGATAACCATATTGCCAATGTAGCGTGGATATCCTTCTACATGGCCACCCTTATCTGCAATGGGTTTGTAGCTAGAACAAAGGCACCCATTGTACCTCTATACTCCTGACGTATGACACACGTTCAAAGGTACAACACCCCTTTTGGGGTGTAACTTACAGAACAGCAACGGCTTTACATACCACAACATTAACACACCATGAGGATTATTGACCTCCGAAGGATGACGTATGCAGCACAACTACAGACACCACGACTGTACACATTTGCATACTGCATACTCAGGGGTGACCTCTGCTGAACATATAGGGCCCATGTCCACAATAATATTGATGAATATACTCCACATAAACAACATAAGCAAAAGCCACTGAGAACAACATGCTCATGGATATGTACACAAACGCAACGATGAGTGGGACATGCTTGAGGGATACATTCCTGAACCAGACACTCACCATGCTTTGGAACATGATTCCTATGTACATCAAGCAGGGACCCTCACTAGCACTCTTCATGAGATACCTCGATGGGTGGATGGGAGACACACATGTACGCCAGGGATCACTGCAGTGGCTATACTGTACACAGGTGCAGGTAACAAATGGCTCTGCTGTTCACAGACACAGGACACTACCCTACAGAGGTGCCGCTGGTGAAAACACTGTAGTTGGGCTTACAAATGGACTTGGCCAGACAGCATAGTACCTAACTATGAACCTGTGAAGTTATTACATGTCCTTTGTGCATGGATAATTTAGTAGCTCTTCCATTTCAATTAACTATCATGCTGTTACAGTGTCCCGTGACTACAAGCCATATGTATCCTGTTATTGTGTATTGTACATGCCAATAGACATACCTTTTGTTTGCATTATATAACAGTTATGCTCTGTAAAATATCTGACATATCTACCTACAATACTGTACATTACACATATTTTAAACATTATCCCATAATGCAAAGCATACTTGCACAGCAGGACCACCTTAGGCATGTTATTCTCATTATATGCCCATACACATGCCTACTGTGACAGTATATCAACATATACTATCCCCTGCTATGGCACATATTTGTTGGACAAACCCTACCACTGACGGTGGGTGGTGTGGAATTGTTGTGTTTAAAGCCCTCATGTAGCATCCTTTGTGGTGTATGACATGTTTACCTTGTGGCCCACAGCAGGACACACAATTTCTACAAGTGTTAGTATGCTCAACAAGACATCACTACATAATACCTTTTCCCACTTTATGCATTGCGTACACTTAAATTAATACAAAACAGGCTCTACATATACTAACATACTGAGTGTTCTACATACCTTGTTAACATTCCGAGTCTTCATAAATATCTCTCTTACACCTTTCCTGTTTAAACGGTTCTATGGTATGAGCATACGGTTTGAATGTATGGCAAGGCATCCTTATATACGTAGATACCTGCAACATGTGGTATCCTGCCGCCAATTGGTGTTCCTGAGTAAATTATTACATGCACATCAGCTGTGCAGCTACTCCATTCATCAATTATGTGGCAACAGTGGGGTATAATTGAATTCTCCACTTGGGCGTTGCCCTTTTGCCCTACCTTCGGGGAGACGGCCTGTATGTGTTTTGTTGTGAGGAATTGCAACTGCTATTTGGAGAGACACGGATATTTTGAATTCATGTCCCCCATGGATTGTGTGTGACGGCTAGAGTATGTGGTTCTACATGTGAGTGTACCTGTCATCTCAACCGTCTGATAAGGGACTATTGCAAACAAAACCTGTAACATCGCCGTCTGTTCCATTATACAACAGCTATGATTTCACATGGCGCCATTACAAGTGTATCTCTCACAAGGTATGTTAACGCTTCTGCAGATGTAATTGAGTGAGTGGATGTTTGTGATGTTATTACAGTCTGTATTGCAATTGTTTCGGGTGTGGGGGAGATGTAGGTGGGTGTACATAGCATATACAGGTTTGTGGGGACTGCATTTCTACATATTCCATATGTGTGTGTGGGCTCCTTCCCTAATTGAAGATCTATCATTTAGTAGACTAAAACTATGGTTGTTGCAGACTTATACATTGAGCCATTGTTAATTGGTTCCTATATAGCATGCAGGTGAGGTTGATACTTCAATACCTCCAGAAATACATCGACATGTAAGGGAATGTTACTAAATGACAGCTGTCTCGTGTATTTCTGTCACAAATATTTGCACTCATTGCAGTTGTGTTGGTGACTGAACCTCTTTGGCATGGGTTGCCACCTTTTCAAATGGCCATAGTGGGACATTTGCAGGACACACATCGGTGTTTACAGGCCGAAGCATACCCACGGCCAGTACACAGGACAGAACGTACTTTTATCCTAAATACATACTTATTCTTGTAGAACTTTATCCACTTATCATGTTTCTTGTAACATTTACATATTTTAGATACAGGAATAACTATTTAATGCAACTATTACATAATATATGGGACATAATTATGTCCTACAGTCTCAGACATTTGCCCTTTTTAATATTTGTTGTCAGGACACAACTGCCCAAGGAGGGGCTGTCCCTCTTAAAGTGGGACAGGTGGTAACCATATGCCTAGGGCCAGCTATGACCACACCTACCGTAATGATCTACCTCCAAGTTAGCACTAACAGACACACAATGCAAACACACACACACACACACACATTACAATCCCATGGAAACGCACACGGCACCCTCAACACACACTTACACAGACTACAGCAATCACAAACACAGTTGAACACAGTACCTACCTGGACCGCAGCACCGACAGCAATAACTAAATGTCCCTTAACATTGTGATAATATTACTCACGGTTCTAGTGTTTCAGTACTGTGGTCTTTCGGTCTTTAAGCCTCGTGATTACACGTGTCGGTATGTAAAACATTCGGTAGTTGGCAGTATCCTATTTATTTGTACCTCCATGGTTGTGTACATGTTGTTGACCTATCTATATATTTGCAGATATAGGTGAATCCGTATATATCGACATATATCTCTCTATCACCCTTTTTATCTCTATAATATATATATATATATATAGAGAGAGAGAGAGAGAGAAAGAGAGAGTGAGAGGGAGAACACACCTTTTGTTGTGTACATGGCGGTGTATACTGTTTCCTGAACTCTGCACGTTTGTGTTTTAACCTGTCACACTGCACACCTGCCACCTGCCATTGGTACATCTCAGGTAGCTTAGTGTTAGGTGATTGTGTACATGATTGCGTGTTCTACTCCTGGCAGTGGTCGTTTTACCTTTCAGAGCAGGCACTATTAGTACAGGGGTGAATAATGCTAGTTTCACCTGTTCTAGAGATCGTTGACCGTGGTCTGCGTGATATTCAACAAAATTCATGCATATCCGTATAGTCATGTTTAAACGACGCTTACCAGCTCTTGCCAATGCATAAACCAGCTAGCATGTGCTAAACCTGATCTGATGACCTGCATCCAACATCCATTATTCGTGCCTTCGGGATTATGTAATGGCCCTTGCAGGACGTGGAACCGGGAACATGCACAACAGTCAGTGCATTTACCACTTGGGCATCTGGGATTTGTACACGTGTTATAGTATTTTGTATGTGGACTGTACTACGGCTGTTACTCCATACTGCAATCAAATGTGTAACTCAGTTAGTTTACATATGGATGAGACCTATTCATGGTATGTCCAAGTGATGTTTAATGGATGTGCTCCAGCATTGGGAATCTATGTCACAGTGAGCCACCCACTATAATGTGCTACACCTTCACACAACCATAGGTGGAGCATGCTGGGGTGACAGATACCTGTCATGGGTACTCCCCATGCTTTGCCACTACATCCCTGATTACATTATATGGAGCTCCTCATTAACACACCAGGGAATCCATGCAGAGTGTGTGGGGAACAATGATTACACACATGGATCCCGCAATTGACTCTGCTCCACTGAGGGACAGTTGGTTAATCAATGTGGTGGTGACAGCAGACACTGTTTGCCTCAGTTGATGAATGGCCTCTGACAATCGGGCATGTACCTACCGATGTACCTAGGAACCTATACATACAGTATTAACTTATGCTGTTAGGTGCGTGTCCTGTTCAGGTGTTGACATTCCTTGTTCCAATAGCTGTTGTGTGTGCAATGGTTGAGGGCTGCATATGTAGGATTCACACAGTAGGCCACCTATACATTACAATTTACAGGTGGTCATGTGTGTGCCATCCAGTTTACTGTGTGTGCAGGTGGAGTGGTGTGTCAGTCCGTAGGGGCCTACACTGTCAGTGTATGTGCTATATGTTCGCTCTTTGCCAAGGCATGGGCATATTGGGCACATCTCTGTCTGCCTACTGGGGCTGGCACAGGGTGTTCGTGGTCTGAATCGCTCTGTGCCTGTGATGGCCTTGGCAATTGCGGTGGGCTGTGAGGGCTTTCACCATTATGTCCCTGCTGCAGCTGTTTCTGCAGGATCATATTATATAGCATTGCACATACTATGAAGATGTGGGAACACGTGCCTGTAGAGTACTGCAAGGCTCCACCAGATATGTCCATGCAACAGAACCGTGATTTCAGCATCCCAAACACATGCTCTGTGATGATTCTGGTTTGTGTGCGTGCCTCGTTATAGTGTTCTTGCATGGGTGTGTGTGCATTTTTGATGGGAGTCATCATCCACGGCTCCAGTGCATAGCCAGCATCCCCCACAAGGTGGCAATATGGGATGTCCCCCCTGACAAATAACTGATACAGCTGTGAGGCAAGCCAGATGTGGGAGTCATGGTAGCTTTTAGGGCTGCCAGCACACACATCCATGATAATGCCCTGGGCATTGCACATGACCTGGCAGTTGATGGAGTGGTATCCCTTGCGGTTTATGTAGCGCCTACCATGCTCACAGGGTGGTGACTTGATATGTATGTGTGTGCAGTCTATTGCACCCAGTACCTCCGGGTAGTGTGCCACATGGTAGAAGAGATGCATATTGCTGGCCAACTCCTCCTGAGTTTGGGGGAAGTATATATGCTCATTGGCATGTGGTAACATGGCATCCAGGAATTGTAGTAGTAACTCTGGATGCTGATGCCTGTGAGATCCCCATTATATCTCCAGTTGGCCTTTGAAAGGTACCTGTGGCTAGAATTCTCAAGCTTACACATACCTTTGTGTCCACTGGGATGGGTTCCCCTCTGTTGTTTCTGGATCTCAGGCATGGCCGGCACAGCTCAACTATTTGCTGTAAGATGTCTCTGTCCACCCTGTAACACTCTACTATCTCCAGATCATGTAGCCCCTGGTAGGTTACCCTTGGTCTGAACACTCTTCTCCTCCTCCAGGGCCTGCATTGGTTGTCAGCATCATCCTCCACAACACCTTCAGTCTCTAACACATGGTGATGAATCACAGCTATGGCAGCTCCCAACATGTACATTGTAAAAGTTCTCCATCTGTTTACACCGATGGTACAGTGTTTGGGAATACACAAGTGTGTGTGAGGTGCCTTCACATTTTATACTATTGTGCTTTGAACACTGATGATGTCATAGGGTGTCTATGTACAATTGGAGCTACAGGGTATCTTATGTGTTTTACCACAGGTACTGCTATTGTGGTGCCTTTGGTGTTGGATTACATTTAGCTGCCGTGGATTACCTCTTGCCCTTCCCTTAACATTTCTTAACGTTTTCCCTCCCATTTTCTGGCATACATCCAGCAGCGTGCTTTCTTTTGTACTTTCCAAAACCTGGCTTATTGTGCGAAATGTGTTCTATGGCCGATCTACTGCAGGTTTGCTTTGCTCTGCGGTGACAGTTCTCTTTTCTTTGCAATGCGACACCTCCCCTATCCTGTTCTGCAGGTTGCTGCAAGCAGACTTGTTAGCTGCCGTTGATTGCTCACTGTGAGTTAATAGGTGTTAATTGCTCAGTTGTACTCCAATTACCGTACTGCGGCATTTCCTTATTTTCTTCCCCTAACCTTCCAGTTTGAGCTATGGCGCATGGCACGTGCATCCGCTTACCGGGTTTTGGGCATGTTTTCATACACGTACACATGTGCTTTCGGGCACCATATGTGCTCTTAGCGAAACGATGCAATACCTACATCCCCACCCCTATCCTGTGGCTTTGCTTAGCAACAGACAGCCCAGATTTGCATTGCTCCAATGTGCTTACAGCTACAGTGGCACACTCCACTGCTGATGTCATGTAAACCTCCAAACCACTCATCGGTGTTGTAGCGCTGCACTGTATGGTACATCCTTAGTTCGGCGGGACGTTTGCGATTCACTATTACTTGCCTCATTTGCATAGCATTGACTACTATTTCATAGTTACTGCGCCGAACACTGTCACAGACCCTTAGCAACCCATGCAGCTTGGTTGTGGTGTACCATGCATACCATTGAGTATTATGGTGAAATCATGATTTGTATTACATTGGATTTTATGACATTTGTATATATTTTCTTGTGTTCCCGTTTGCGCACACATGCCCTGTGGTTGTACTTTGTGTTACTGTGGATATGACATTAAATGTTGTTTTTTAGGTGTTGTGCATCTTTTCTTATGCCATTGGCTGTATATTTAGCCATTGGCATATGTTAACTTTGTAATACATGAGTCTGGTCTGCTTTCATAGCTCAGATGTTCTGTTTGGCAAAATGTAAACCGTTTTTTTTGGTTTACATTTCTGTAGGCTTATGCTACGCCTGCACCACTTAATGAATCGCTATGTACCTTCATTTGCATGGTGCAGTACTGAGCATGGGGTGATTAGCATACCTGAGCCGAGGGCTGTGCAGATCTGGCGTGCGCTGGTAGTGCACGTGGAATCGGATCGTACCTGAATCGCTCGGCGGCCATATTTGGCATTATACCACCTATGCTACGCCTGCACCTGGCGCAAGCTTAATGAATCCCGGGGATACATATTTATAAGATATTTAAGGCACAATTTTAAAAGGCAGACATATATTACAGCATGCATAAATTAAATGAAACATGTAAATAGACAGGATAATTAGTAACAAATCTAGCTGAAGCTTTACAGAAACAAGTTAATACAGTATATGGTAATCATGCTTCAATATATATATATATATATATATATATATATATATATAAAATATTTGTAAAAAGAGAGTTTACCAGTTATAACAGAATTGCCCAGTCATAATTAATTCATAAGGTTAAGAGACTTCAATCCAAAAGATTTTAAAATAATTGTCAGACCATAAATGCTCAAGTAACACCAAGTTTATTTAACAAGTAAAAAAAAAAACTGATAACTGTTATATTAGTTCTAGTGATCATTATAGTATCCTCTGCAGACTATATTAATCAATTTATAAAGTAATTACAAAATAAATCCCATTCAGTAAGTTCAGAGGCAATTACTACAGAATAAATCCTACATAAATGCAGTTAGTAGAAAAGACCTTGCGTAGGCTTGAAAATGTATGGTTAGGCCCGTGTCTTCATTTTGTATTTCATATTTTAAAGTAACTACAGAAACAGATACCTGTGTTCAGGTATCTCATGAGGAATTGTAATATCAGGTTTAATTTAAATGTAACCCAAAAAATGGCCTGCCCTCCTATGAGAGGTTCAAATGCTTTATACATGAAAATATTGTATTAATGCAAAAATACACTAAAACAACAAACCAAACCAGTTTTGGCCAAAGGCCTTCATTAGTGTAAACAGTATTTTTCTGTTTGATTTCAGGATTTGGGGGCCTTTGCATTTGCTGTACTTGTGAAAGCTTTGATTGCTATTCATTTAAATGTAGTTTGTTAGAAGAAATACAGTATTATGTTTGCATAAGTGTAGAAGTGCAGCCATATTAAAGCAGGCCTCACATTTAGCATACAGTTTCTGTGAATGCACTTTCAATCAGTGAAAATAACCTTAATCAAGAATGATAAGAAAAAAATGTGCTAACAGAATGTGCAGTACATTGATTACAAACAGATCTTGTTTAGATGGTACCAGGGTAGGGAGGCAATATTAAAGAGGCTTGTAGAAATGTATAGGGTGTTGGCATTATTAGGAGATACTTCAGACACAGTTAGCTTGGACTGATAGACAGAAAGTTATTGCAGTGCAGTCCATAGAAGTATGGTACAGACACTCAAGAGTGAGAGCAGAAGTCAGGTCAAATATCCAGCATTCCAGAATATTAATTATATTATTCAGGAGGAAAGGAATATGAGTGCAGACGCTACAGACATAACATTCTGAGCACAGAATTTACAGACAGATTAATGAGTGCTGAAACTGCAGATATTAAGATTTGGTTTGGATATTGATGACATCTACCTCCATTGTACATAATAAAACATTCTTAACCAAACTACAATGTATGCAGACTTTTATTCTGAAAGGTTCAAGAAGATTTGGCACATAAAGGACAGACTGGCATCTGTTCAACACAGTTCTGGGTAATTAAAAGATAAAGACATTCATTCCAGTCTCATTCTCATTTCTTTCAGTTATTTTCAGTTTATTCCAATATTCTACAGTCCAATAATTTCTTACACACAGTATGAAAGACACTTGAACATTTACAGTAACAGTTTGGTGATATATTTACTTATTTATGTCTGATGACCGGAGAAGTCCACTGAGCCAGAAAGAGCCCCTTTTCAGTGGAGGCCCGGAGAGAAAAGCTCCACTATAATGTAGACCAAAAAAGAACACTTCACGACCCAAGGACGAAACGCCAACCAGAGCAGTAAATAAATCCTTTATTGGAAAGCCACCACACTTAAAAACAAGCACTTTTGGTCGGTACAATACCGAACTTTTTCAAGTTCATTAAAAGTGCAAAATATTCAAGTGTTATATATCAAACCTGTGTCACATAATATGCATAATTAATTAAGTCATTAAATCATTAAGATGTTAAAGGAATATTCATGAATTAAACACCAAAGCATGAAGTTTGAATACTGATTCCTATATAACATAAAGAATAAAATGCAGTGAATATAAAACCTAAAAAACATTAAATAAATACATAAATATGTGTGAACCATAAGTTGTAAAACACTTCTTTGATTAAAAAACGTGTGTTCAACCACAATTAAAATGTGGTTAAAAATTCATCAACCAACTTAAACAATCTCTTGCTGTTCAAAAACTAAATATTACACAATTACTTTTGTAGTTTAAGTTGTTATTAAAAATAATAAATAATAAATATTAAGAATAATAAATATTAAGAGTAAAATGTTAAATAGTGGCTTGTGCCAAAGCTTAAACAAAAGATGTATGTGTGTGAAAAAAATGTAAATAAATATATATGTAAATAGATGAATTAAAATATATTTGATAACTAGTGCGTGTAGTAATATGTTGCACAAAGGTGTGCATTGATCTCATCATGTAAAATGCAATTAAACGAAACTAAAATGTAGGTTACATCCCAGATTTTTTTTTTTACAAATGTATAATTCAAACATATTCAGCTTTTGCAAAGACAGTAATTAAATCTTCTCAGATTAGTTGCACAATATTTACAGACATAAATTGTGAAATAATTTTAGTATTTTTAGATTAGATGCATTAAATTTTGCAGTTTGAAGACATATGTTATAAAGAGGGACTTGCCTAATACAGAGAATAAACATTACATAATACTGAGATATTATGATATGAACTTCCTTGTAGGATTGAGCAATCTTAAAATATATAGCTACTAGGCATATTTCGGTTAGGAGAAAAAAGTATGTATGTAGAGCTAGGATCAGTAGGAGGTTCATAGTTTGACTATGCATTCTATGAAGAATGAATTGAACTGGCTGGTGGTTTCAAAGTCTGAGAGGCTGGGGTTTGGGCTAGGGTTAGGGTGTAACATGGATGAGATGGAGTCCCAGAATTTCTTTGGGTTTATTGAATGCAAGGACCAGAGATTAGAATAGTGGGCTTTGTGGTCTTTTGTTATTAGCTTTTTTGTGGTGTTATGTAAATGTTTGAAGTCTAGGAGGTTGCTGGGGTATTTGTGTTTTTGATATTGTTTCCATTTTTTGTCCCTTTGTTGCATGGCTAGTTTAGTTTCTTTTGATAACCATGGGCAAGGATTGGTTTTGATGCATTTAGTCTGGGAGGAGGGGGGCTTGCTGGTTAAGGAGGGTTAGGAATGAGTTGTTAAAACAGGAAATGGCATCATCTAGTGGAAGTTTTTTTAAGGGGGACCAGTCAGTGTGCTTTAGGCATTCAGAGAAAGTGAGAGGGTTGAAAGAGGAGAGGTTGCAGGTTTGGATGTAGTGGTGTTGCTTTTGTAGTGGAGATGGGAGACGGTCGGCGAAGGCTGGAAGGTGATTGTTGAATGGGTCAGGTAAAGTTCCGGCTTTGGTGATAAGGTTTGGGTGAGTTGTTAGGATCCAGTCAATGATGGTTCCAGAGGTACCATCTTTATTTGGTCTGGTTGGAGAATGTATTAGTTGGGAGAAATTGTACAGGTTGATTGGGTGGGAAGAGGCTTCGCAGTTAATAATTACACAGAATTATTTCTTCAGTTTGAATTAATTATCGCATGTTAATTGTTGAGTGCTGATCAATGTTTACATCACATAAATCAATCACAATACAGATATAATCTCGAAATACTAAGCTATCCAAACCACATGGTAAAAAGGTAAAAGAAAAAACATTCAGTAAAAATTGCAAGAAAAAAAAGTCTGATTTTAAGACTTCACTGTGTAATACCTTAACAGCTCCATTTCATAGGATCATACATCACGGCTCCATTTCAATAGGCTACCTACAGAAACCATGGAGTATAGAACTGCAAACCTTCATAACTGCAAATCTTTGAAATCATTTTCAACAACTGTTTTCTCCTACCCTTCACACACATAACCTTTTCTGTTTGTGAATTAACACCAGGAATACAAAAAACAGGTGCTATTAATCGCAAAGATTTGTAGTTAATGATTTCTCCAGTTCAGTTATTTGTTTTTTAATCAACTCCTGTCCTGTATCACAATCTTGTTTAGTGTATATAGCTTAAGTTAAATAACTTTAGTTGTTTTTGTGGGGAGGTGTAAGTTGCTATTCTGTACAAATCAGTAATGCAAAATGCACAACTGTTTCTACTTTCTCCTGACAATACCCAGCAAGTAACACACAAGGCAGATGGTCACTGTGCCTTGGAGTTACTGGTAACAGTAAGTGGAAGTACATAGCAATGAGGAGAATTTCATGTCATTCCTTGCTGGGGGGGGGGGGGGGCTGTCAGCATGTTGCAGGGTATAACTGTGGCAAATTCTTTTTTAAGTCAGTAAGGTTATTGTACCCACAAAAAAGGTGGGAAAGATAAATAAATGCTGAGTTATATATTTCTTTTTGTTCTGCATTATGAATATCAGCAATATTGTACACTAATTTAATATTTCAGAAAGTGTAGCTGTGGCAATAGAGATCAAAGTGCCATTTGCAAACATGACTGATTTACAATATCTGTTTATACCAATGTTCTGTTTTTCCCTATTGGGCAAATTGTTATTGTTTGTACCAGTTTTAATGGCAAAAAAGATGGCACAAACTGGAGAAGGGCAGCATGCATTTATCGCAAGATGTACAGCTTTGCTTTTTCCCACAGATATATATATATATATATATATATATATATATATATATATATATATATATATATATATATATATATATATAAAATTCCTATAGACGGTCTGAAGAAGCTGTAGTGAAAGCACTTACCTGGTGCCTATGAAATAAATCGTTGACCTGGTGCCTATGAAATAAATCATTGGATTTTACATAAAATATGAGAGTACGTTTCTGCTGTCTATAAACTTTCTGAAGCTGGAAAAGTTGTGATTACATGGTTGTTTCCTGGTTACGATTATAGGAATGTATTGTATTTTGAACTTTTTAGCCAGGAAGCATTCACTCTGTTGAGTGCGGCTATATTCTTTTATATATATATATATATTTTTTTTATAGTAGTAATATTTGTCTATTAATAGCAGTAGCTCAGGAATGGTACCCTCTACATTAACTAGTAAGGTAGCATGTGGCAGCTGGCATGATTGGCACATGAAAACTGTGAAACCATCACTGTGGTATACACAGATGTTAAATATTTCAATAGATGTATAAGCAAAAGAATATGTAAATGATTATTTTCATTAATATTTTTTCATGGAATGAGATCGTGTTTAGGAGGCTTACTAAGCAGTGGGCTTTACAAAAAAAAAAAAAACACTAAACGACTTTGTAATATACACACAGCAGGAGACCTAACTGCTTGTTTTAGGTGCAAATTATTAATGTTAATTCTATTTAATATTGAGACTAATTTTCAATAGCAGTAGGTCTGGCATTAGAAAGAATGATTATATTTCAATGGTAGCATTATTTGGTAGGCATGCACAGTGAAACCATCACTGTGGTATCTATGTGATTTGAGATGTTGAAAAAGGTTTGCAAAAAGTTCTGAATATGTCATGTATTTTCCATATTTACATTAATAATTTAAAAATGGATTGAAATACTGCCATTATGGTGGTGGCCTATGCAATTATTGGGTTTCATTAAAATATATATTTTAAAACATTATGGGCAATTTGAAGGAATCCAGAGATAAAAAAAGTTTGGCTAGTAAGCTTTTTATGAATACTAACTATAGTTTATAACTGCATTAATAATGTAAATCTATGTGACAACAGGTGAACAAATGCTGCTGTCTTATATACAACATTAAGACACTAAATTTTGCCACTGCAACTTGCTGTCTAACATGCATGGTTTTGCAGATTAATAATGCTCTGCTGAAATATTGTGAAAGTGTGATATGCATATCTTGCCTATATCGCAAAACAGCAGTTTGCTAGCCAATCGTGTCATACATCAAGGTAAAACTCTTCAGCAAAAAAACAATGCACTCGCCCATATATTTCATATATCTTGTACTTTTACAGAAATATAACTTTTCTGGTGATAGTACTTAACACCAAAATAGAATCAAGTATCAAGAAGTGATCTTTTACTTTAGGAAGTAAAAGATCACTTCTTGAATAAATTTGCAACAAAAATTCAGTGTCACCAAACTTTTGATATTAACACCAGTGTGTAACCCAATCTGTACCAACTTGCTTATTTTGCATTTCTTATAACTTGAATCCTATATGAGACACTGAAAGTGATGTGAAGTGTGCCCTTAGATGAGTTAAGTGTTTTCCTGGCTTAAAACACTTCAAAAAGTAAGAGGATCACTCTTTGATCTTTAGATTAAATCTTACTTTCCACACTATCCAGTTAGTTTGTGCTCACATCACATTTTATCCCTCATGTGTCTTCCCATTTGCCATGAGTGCCATGTAATAGGACTGTGACCTACTTTAATCTGAGAATTGTCCCACAAAATATCCTTCCTCTAGTCATGCACCTGAAATGTCCCTAACTGCAGAGGATCATAAGATCATAGGAGATTACTATGCGATCAAGCCAGAGGTCATTTTAAGCCTAGCCCTTTTATCCCAATGTAATACCAATGAAATGCTAGTCAATACCCAAGGTTGCATTTAGTGATAACAGTCTATGTCCATGAGGTTTGCGGGCTCTATCCCTGGTAAAAATTTATGGTGCCCCATCCACTTGTCAAGCTTCCTGTTGAACAGTGTCATAGAGGTGCTCTGTTTCACATGAATGGTAGCCTGTTCCAAAGGTGCAGCGGTCACTGGGAGATAAATCTGTCCCTCCAGCATGTCCTATTTAAGTCACAGGCCATATTTAGGTCCCTGGAACAGGTAGCCCTAGTCCCATTTCATTTACAGATATGCAGCAAGTTCATTAGGTTTGCGTCTTGGATTGCTCTGTAGGCCAGGCATAAGTTTCCCCTAAGAAGTCTATACGATATGAAGTATAGTGATTGGGAGTTTAGTTGGTCTGTGAAAGACACATGCTGGAGCCCCTTGATCTTCTTTGTTAGAAACGTCTGAGGTATCTCTAATTGCTGTAGGTGCTTAGTATGGTACATGCCAAATGGAGCATTATAGTCAATTATGGGCAAGATAAGTGCCAAGTAAAGGGGGGTTATAACATCTTTGGCTCTTGAGGTGATGCCTTTACTAATCAATTGTGCTACACAGAAAGCTTTCCATACAACAGTAGGCACATGGTGGTTGAAGTTAAGGTTGCAGTCAACATGTGATCCCAGGTCCCTTACTACTTCATGGGTACTTAGGAGATTGTTGTTAAATTGATAGTGTGAGGGGATATTGTTTGTGCTGAAGGGAATGATGATGCATTTGCAAGCATTCAGTTTGAGACCGTGACCAATACACCACTTGCTGGTCTGAGTGAGACCCTCCTGGAGTATACTGACATCATTTGGGGATTCAATGATTCCACCTAGTCTGCAGTCATCTGCAAACTTGGTCAGCCACAACCCCTTAGTTTTGACCTAAACTTCTGAGAAGTATATACTAAAAAGTAGGGGGCCAAGCACTGACCCCTGTGGCATCCCACTGGTAACATGTCTGCTGGTTGATGTAGAGTCACCCACTTTGATAGTGTGTGAGCCAGTTGGCAACCCATCTTATAACGAAGGGGTTTACATTCAGTTTTCTTAGTTTATCGGTAATGCCTGAATATGGGATTGTGTTGAAAGCCTTTGCCGGGTCGAGGTATGATGTTTGCACAGATTTGCCCTTGTCAATGGCCTTGGTAACATTTTCAAAGAAATCCACCATATTTAACAGGCAGGATCTGCCCTTCACAAAGCCGAATTGGGTAGGATCCAGGGTTTGGAGGTCACCTATGTCTTTATTTTTGAGGTCCATAATGACTCATTCCATGGCCTTACAGATGAGACTGGTCAGGCTTATGAGTCTGTAATTCTCTGGGCCTGTTGCTAGGCCACCTTTGTGGAGGGGAATAAATGTTGCTGTTCTCCATTCTGCAGGAACAAAGCCTGTGCTTAGGATATTATTGAAAAGGTTACTTAGTGGTGATGCTAGTTCATGCTTAGTCTGTTCAGAACACAGCCTGGGATGTCATCTGGTCCCATAGAGGCTGTATTTTTTGTCTTGGACAAGGCTTTGAGGACCTGTTCTTCAGATATGTAGGGTGAGGGGAAGTTTGTTTTTAAGTTAGGAGAGGATAAGAGAGTGAAATTTTCACCAAGCCTATCTGGTAGCAGGTTTGCTATCTCTGTGGGGTCAGTGTGTGTGTGACACCATTGGCCACTAGTTCTGCACATGCTTGGGTCCTACCCTTTCGGTTATGTACATACCTATAAAAGGCCTTCTAGTTATCCTTGGCTGTACTTGCTAAGTTTCACTCAGAGGAGTCCTTGGAGGATTTGACAAGTTGTCTTATTTGAAATAAAAAGAAAAAATACCAAAACCGGTACACAGGCAGTTTATTGCTCCAACCATAGAACAATTAAGTGCTTTCGCCAGATAACAAATAACACAGGCTTCTTCAGAATTGTTCCAATGAATACAATTACCAGTTTAAATACTGTGACAATTGGTTGATTCCATTCAGAATCTAATGGTCCTGCTTACAAAAGAAAGGGCAACTCCAGCGAATCCAAGGGACTGTACCTTAACAGTACCCAACCGGAATTATTCACGTTACATTCCCCTGTGGGTCTCAATAATCCAGCAACTGATGATGCCATGGTTACTGACAATGACAGAGGGGCAGGAAGTGATTTCACTACCTGGTTCGGAATACCGGAAGTGGATTGGGGGCGAAGGCCTGAGAGAAACGAGAACACGCTTACATGGAAGGAGCAGGTGGCATTGTTTGAAAAACTGTGTGTTAAGTATAGATCCTTGCAAATGGACAATATGTTTTTGCATAAATCTATAGACCTGAAACAAGTTCCTAAGGGTCTACATTTATGGAAGCTACCTATGGGTATTGTGAGTGGTACGTCAGCATACCATGAATTGATAGCTCTTTTTGACCGTACGTGTCTAGAAATGTTGGACATAATAACCAAAAATAATGACATTAAGATTAAAGAGTTACAGCAACAGATTTTCAAGCTTAATAACAGTATTGTTAATGATGCAATGTTTGTATTTTACCAAGCCAATTATAGTAAGGTATTGCAGGATGTTGAGAAGTTTGTTAAAAAGAATATAACTATCAAGCAACGTAAATTAGGTTGTGACACCAATGATTATAAAAATAATGTGGCGTACCCTAACGGACAGCGAATGGTTGATAGGGGTATTGGGGAAACAAGTGATGATAATATTCCTGATGACAGAATCAATAGAATAGAATCATATCATGTAAATACTAACATGGAGGGGACCAACAAAGGTCAGACTTTTTTTTTACAGGGGGAAACACTCGGGAGGTCAGAACACCTGAGGAATCAGGTGGGTCACAATCAGCAGAACAGAACTGAAAGTTGGAATCAAGGGGGGAACTGCTATCCTGGGAGAACCTGGAAAAATAAACAATCCAGGAAATGAAATTGAGTGAATATCATGAGTTTGGGGGAACAATACTGAGGACAATTTGCTAGATGATGATTCCATGTTGGTGTGTGATCTGGTTGAAAGAGATGGGTTTACTATTTATAATTACACTGACATAGAATTATATAGTCAACACTTTAATCTTTTGAGGAAAGGAATGTCTTTTGTCGCTAACACCAGTTTAGATGCTGCAGGGACATTATTAAACTTGAAGTTATTTACTAGGCAGTTAAATCTTAAATTACATTTTCAAGGCAGGAATGTAAACCAAACTGAGAATGTACTTAGTCGTAAAAGCCTTTTTATTCCCGCGACTAATCCTGAAATTAACCTGCTTGAGAAATTTTGTGAGAAGGAAATAAGAAACTCAGCCAAAGAAAAGACGATATTCAGTTATAATTTAGCTAGGGAGGAAAATCAACTGTTGCATGCATTAGCGATGGATAAGAATTTAAGAATTATGACCCCGACAAAGGTGGAAGGGGGTGGCAATCATGCGACAGATAGATTATGTGGCTAGGATGGAACAAATACTAAATCATTAATTAACTTATGAGAGGGTGTCGAGGCATGAGGTTAACAGGGAATATGCATGGATGGATATTGTCCTAACCCAGGAATTACTGCAAGGCAGGATGGGGGTGGGGGGGACAAGGAATTTCTTACTGTGCTTAAACCAGTAATAACAAACATTTTTGGTATACCTAACACCAACAAATCCACAACCAACCCCCCTTTTAGACCTATTGTGGCTGCCAGGGGATCAAAGACAGAACCCCTGGCAGCCTGGATAGATAATAAGGTAAGCAGGCTGGTCAAGGAAGTTGAACACATTGTAAGGGATTCGTGGCACTGTTTACAAAGAGTGTCCAGGTATAGAAAGACCAAATAGTTTAAGTTCAGTTTTTTGACAATTGATGTTGTCAATTTGATTTCGGTTATTCTGCATGGTCGAGGTATAGAAATGTTCAGGAACAGTATTTGGAGTTTAACTAACTTGGATTTTGAAACAGTGGAAGTACTGGTTGAATTTATGGAACTGGTACTTAAAAATAACTTTCTTATGTTTGAGGGCGAAATTTTCCATCAAGTGGCAGGAGTGGCAATGGGAGCCAAGTGTGCTCCTTTCTTTCTCACCTTAGTATTGTTAGATTGGGAGAAGGAATGAATTCTGAATTCAAAGTATTATGATAAAATAATGTCATAAAATAGATTTTTGGATGATATTCTTATAATCTGGAAAGGGGATGAGAATGAGGCAGTGGATTTTGTGGGATACCTCACTGGGACAACTAATTTTTTGAAATTTACCAGTCAGTGGAGACAGGAAGCTATCAACTATTTGGATATCAATTTATCTATGGGCAATGGAGTAATGGAAAGTGCAATTTATAGGAAAGCCTGTTATTCTAATACCCTGTTACATTTTAATAGTAACCATCCCAAGTTTCAAAAATGTAGTGTGGTCAAGGGACACATGGCCAGGGTAACGAGGCTTACCAGTGCTGATGAAATGTGCAATAATGAAATTTACAAACTGAAACGGATAGAGGTTATCCACTGAAATTGTTGATTAACATCAAGAAGGAAGTTATGAATAAGAAAAAAACAAGCTTTGCCCCAATATTAACTTTGAAACAAGATTTTCAGATTAATACCAGGGAGTGCGGCAAAACCAATGCTATGGTTTTGAAATATGATGAATGCACTTCTAACATCGTTGAAATTATGAACAAAAGTTGGGAATTATGTTTTCAACTTGGAAGTATATCCCTGTTAGGTGCAAAACCCCAAATAGTGTATAGTAGGGGGAGGAATATAAAAAAAATGTCTTGGAGGGACAAAGTAGTAAAGGTACCTACAAATCCAGCATGAGCAAATGTGAATTTTGTAAAAATTGTAGGTATATAAATAATGGACCATATAACTATTAGTAGTTATGAATTCTCCATTCGGTGTCCGAGGAGATGTAATTGTAACACCAGCAAGATAGTGTACATGGCGACGTGTCTTTCTTGTCCCAGGTTTTACATCGGCAACACTTCCCGACGATTAAGGGACAGAATCAGTGAGCATATGAGGGCAATAAAGAACAAGGATACACACAATGCCCTCTTTATGCATTCTGAGAAATGTCTAAATTTCAACAAGTTTGTATTTTTTATTATAGACAGGGTTTTGGAAAATGAACGGGGAGGGGATTTTAATTTAGTAAATCCCTGTGGCAATTGCAGGTGAATGCCACAATTGCCCTGGGTTTGAACGATTTTATTTCTATAAAACCTTTTTTAAAAATTAGACATAACCAGGTATCTTAAAAATGAGGGTCTTGATATGAATACAAAATGTAATAAAATGTGGTATGGTTTGGGGTGAGGGTCAGTGAAGAATATTGTCGTTCTGGGTCTTTTAATGTTTTCTAACATTTTTAATGATATGTGTAAAGTAAGTATATGATTTGCTGAGTGTTTGTTTGTCACAGTATTTAAACTGGTAATTGTATTCACTGGAACAACTCTGAAGAAGCCTGGGTTATTTATCTGGCGAAAGCGCTTAGTTGTTCTGTGGTTGGAGCAATAAACTGGCTGTGTACCAGTTTCAGTATTTTTTATTTTTATTTCATGGTTAGTGGTCTTTTTGGCAGTCTTTTGTTTTTTATTAAGTTGTCTTATTTGCCTGTTGAGGCTGAGGGGGGTGCTTTTCCATTGTTGGGGCCTTGCCTTTGTTTTCTTGGACAGCAACTTTTTGCATTTATTGTAAAGTTTGTTGATGCTGGATGCCCACCATGGCAGCTTGTTTTTACCTGGGGTACTAGCTTTGTTTTTTTCTTGTACAGCTGAGTTTATACACTTATACACATGACTATACAGGGCTTTAGTGTAAGCTTCGGCGTAGTTACCACTTCCAGCTTGGTGTGGGGCTTGGAATGCATTTATTCCTTCACCTAGAAGGGCATAGTTTGCCTTTGTGGAGTTTTTTAGTTTGATTTCACCCTTTGTGAGTTCTGGTGTTAGTGCCAGCTCAAAGGTGACTGATTTGTGGTCAGTATTAACTAATGACAGTCCAACAGATGTGGCAGTGCATCTGTTTGACATGGTGATGACCAAATCCAGAATGCGTGTTCCCCTTGTCAGGGTATGGAAAATTTGTTCCAGGGCATTTGAATTAACAAAGTCAAGGATCTTTTGCACTAGTGAGTCAGGGCTAGCAGGGGTTTCCAAGTAGATGGTGGATTGTCTCCAATTTTATCAAGTAGCATTCATGGGCATCATGAGCCATGGAGTGGGAGCCATAACTGGCTATGACCTGAATGGGGGTCTTACCCACTGTAACCTGGACCTGGGGTAACTCCATGGAATTGTCCAGGCTAACCAGATGGGAGGTGAATTTATCTCTAATATAGATTGAAACACCGCCTCCTTTGGTTTTCACACGTTCATTTTGTGGTGTAAAGGTGTGGAAAGCTTTGCAGCCTTGCAAGACTGGTGTACGCTCTGAGGCCTTGAACCAGATTTCTGCGATTGCACAGACATCTACATCTTCTAGTGATAGAAGTGCTTCCAGGAGTGCTGTTTTTGGTTTAAGCTCCTAGCATTTAGCAGTATGACCCTTATTTTGCTCTGAATGGTTAATTTCCCATTGGTAATGTTGTTTTTGATACCTTGCCTAAAAAATTGCATTATAGGGGAGGCAAGAGCCTTTGCCAGCAGCCAAAAGCCTAGAGGTGCCAGGTGCAAACTGTCTCTGGCAAAGCAGCAGGGTTTAATGACCATGGCTTCCCAGGCTGACAGGAACTGGATCCCCTTTGAATGACACCAAAAATTAAGCCAGTTATTGAAATCAATCATTTTTTGTTGATACTGTGGCATCACTTTAGATGAGGATAGTATGCTGCTCAGTGCTAGGGACATACCTGCCTGGAACACAAATTCAGAAAGCTCAACCATGTCTCTCTTTATATAATCCAGTGAGGTACATTTCAGGTCATTCACACCAGTATGAACTATGACAGAGTCATAATGGTACCTGTTGCTGAGAGTGCATGCATTATCTGATGAATCCTGGCACTGGACAGGCAGCTGACGGTGACTTTCTCCTTCTCCAATCTGGTGTGTGGGACATCTGTGTGTCTCACTATTGAGTCTTCAATGACAAGAAAATGTATTTTTTGAGTGTTACGCCTTACTGGTTTGGTGGGTGAGACACTGGTGTTGCTATGTGTCATGGGTGCTGTAGGGACTTCTGTGCATGACTTCCTCACAGAACTTAGTGGTAATCTTAATGAGATTGTCTTAAAGGTATAATGCACCACTTCCTATCCTGCTGTAAAAATTGTTCCTCCTCTCCAAATCATGCCTGCCATCTTTAGGTACTGCTATCTCTTCTCCCCCTCTCTCTCACTGTCCATTCCCACAAATATACTAAGCTTAGAAGCTATGATGTTGACAATATAGCATTCGACATGTAGCAGTTCCTCACAGCCTCGAGCTCTTGCATGGCTAATCCTGTTACTCTTCTTCTGTATGTGTTGAAGCTTTCAGATCCATGTAATAACCATCCTTGAAGAAAGAGACTGCATGACATAAAGTATTAAAAAAATAACATTTGGATAGTAGCAATTCATCCTACTTGTTCTACCTCCCCAACCTCAATTTTTCATCTCATGCCATTCTGATCAATTCAGTTTGGTTTTGTGATACAATATCTTCTCAGGTGCCTATATTCCCCTCCTGCTGATACATTTTGTCCTCACATATGTTTTTAACTAGTGACCCTTCCACCTTCACTGATTTTGGTTGAATTATTTTTTCCAGCAACATTAAAGATCTTGTTACCATTCAAGCACTTCAAAAATATCTGACATCTAAGAGATAGTCTTATACATCTGAGCAAAGACAAGCATGCAGCCAACAAGTAGTCTATAATAGGCCCACATGCTGCCTCTGACCAACTCTAAAGCCCCTTTGTCTCTCTTTGTTAAGATGTCAATGAATAGGATGAAAAGCCTGGGAAACAAGGGAGAGACCTGCATTGCCTAACTCCCTACCACCACTTTTCTCAAGAGTGAGACAGAAAGTATGATTTCTATTATTTATAAGGTTCTGATGCACCCTCTCTTTGAATCCCCTACCACCAAATCAAAAACCTTCTTAATGTCATAAAAGATGTACCTAAAAATCACAAATCTTCCTTTGTTGCCTGCCTCTAATGAGACAGCTTTGGTCCTAATTGATCCACAGTTGGACTATACACCCCAAACTAGTCATTTGTTCACTTGATTAATTCTGGTAAAGTACTGTGTGTGATCTCTTTTTGGCAGCTCCACCAATGAGCATAAAACAAAGAAAGAATGGACAAATCAGTAAAAAATATTTTAACATAAAACAGTAAAAACAGATCTGTAATGAGATGAGAAGAGATTGAAAATGGCTTAAGCTCCTGTATCGTATACTAAAAAGACAAAGTGTTTCTAAACAGCAAAAATTTCATTGACTTCTGTTTGTTAAGAAAATGTAACAGTAGGTTTCTATTAATGCCTAAACTAGTCACCTGACTACAGTATTTAAATGCAGAAGTAACTAATCTGAAAAGTTGGTTCTAATAAACTTTATTTGTAAAATAAATTAACTCAAAACAACTATAGGGATCGAGCGTTTGATAATGGGTCTCCCACATTTTGCAGGTCACAACACAGCCACAGAGGACACACAGCTCATCTGAATTAGATGCCTTCCCAGAACCATTTGGTTATACCAGAACATTTTCTGGCTGCATATACAAGAATGTAGAAGCAGAATAAGGGAAAAAAAAAAGAATATGGGGACCCAGAAGGGCAAGAATTAAGGGTGTGCTGGGTTGGTGCTTATTAATTCTGTACTATCACCTTGCAGTCTGACTTACTGGGATACACTTTTGTGAGATTTTAATTCAAATCAAGATTTTGCTGACAAGTTTAGATGTCTGAGTATGTAGGAAATTACAAACAAAACAGTTTGTGATTTCCTGACATAGGATAAAAAGAAGAGCTTTCATTCAATAACTGTAAACATTGTCAGGGTGAGGAGAACATCCTGTGATAGCAATATTTTCCTTTAGCAGAGAGAAAAAAAAGCTAATTGAGGGAACTGAAGTCTGGAACAAAACTTATTTCCTACAAATACATATCCCTAACTCCAAAAACAGCTATCCTTCCCTTTATAAAAAGTATTGGATAGAAAATAGATAAGAATTTTGGATGAAGATAGAGTGAAGTGGGAAAACATCTTTGAAGAAAATACCACCCAAGGGCATTTACTTTAGGCATGTCCAACAAGGAAGGTCACATTCTTCTTCCAGTGAGTATTTTAAACCACTATAACTAGGGATATTTTGTGACAGCACACACTGGAATGGTGTTGATTACATATTTTACACACACACACACACACACACACACACACACACACACACACACACACACACACACACACACATATATATATAGATAGAAAGAGAGAGAGAGAGAGAGAAGGAGAGACATACATACACACACACACACACATATATATATATATATATATATATATATATATATATATATATATATATATATATAAATAAACCATGGACCTTAACATGTTTATCTGATTCCTGACTTTTTGAAACTGTAATCTAATGACTATAAATGAATACTGTTGCAATGGTTCGTCATTTCTTAGTAATAATCCACATAGCAAGTAGCCTTTTTCAACGTAATGGAGGCAGCAGGGGGGGGGGGGTCAGTCAGCAACACTATCTCAAGTTGGTTTGAGGATTATTTGCATTATACAAAGTTTCCCGAGATGCTTTGAGAATCCATGCTATCAGTACATTTAACTGGCGTATATATATTGTTGTTGGGATATTTTAGTGACGCAGGACATGTAGTTAGGATCATAGGATCATAGGATCATAGGAAGTTACTAGGCTATTGGCCCTAAGGCCCTTATAAGCCTAGCCAAGAGTTTAGCCTATGTTTAGACAAGTAGGCACTTGATGCCCCTGTCCAGGAGGGACATGGGTGGAACCCCAGGGATGTATTTTCTGTTTCCCATCCAGTTATCCAGGTTGCGCTAAAAAAGGGGTAAAGAGATACTCTGCTTGATGTGGAGAGGGAGTCTCTTCCACAGATGGGGAGGTCTCTGGGACAGAAATCTATCCCACCAAGTCCTATTGATGTCACAGATCAGGTTGAGGCCGCATGCATGGGTTAGAGTGGAGCTTGACTTGCAGATATGCAGCAGTTCCATCAAGGCAGAGTCCGAGATCATCTTGTATGCCAGACAGAGGTCACCTCTGAGGAGTCTGCATGAAACTGAGTAGAGGGGTAGAGCTTTTAGCCTATCTGCGCATGGTAGATTTTTGAGGCCCTGGATTCTCCTGGTGAGGAACCTCTGTGGTCTCTCCAGCTGCTGCATGTGCTTTGCGATATATATGCTAAATGGGGCATTGTACTCAATAATGGGCCTTATAAGGGATGAATACAGGGATGTTATTACCTCCTAGTCCCTGGATGAGATACCCTTACTTATGATGTGGGCCATGTAGAAAGCTTTCTGTACAATGGAAGCAACATGGTGGTCAAACGTCAGGCTGCTATCAACCTGGGTGCCCAAATCCCTCATGACTGATTGCGTGCTTCGGACATTGTTATTAATAGGATCATAGGAAGTTACTAGGCTACTGGCCCTGAGGCCCTTATAAGTCTAGCCAAGAGTTTAGACCATGTTTAGACAAGTCAGCAACCAAAGCCCCTGTCCAGCAGGGACACAGGTGGAATCTCAGAGGTGTATTTTTTGTTTCCCATCCAGTTATCTAGGTTGTGCTTGAAAAGGGATAATGAGGTACTCTGCTTGATGTGGAGAGGGAGTCTATTCCACAGATGAGAGAGTCTTTGGGACACAAATTTGTCCTGCCAAGTCCTATCGATGTCATATTCCAGGTTGAGGTTGTGTATGCAGGTTACTCGAGTGGAGTTTGACTTTTGGATATGCAGCAGTTACATCAAGATGGGGTCTGAGATTGTTTTGTAGGCCAGACAGAGGTCACCTTTGAGGAGTCTGTATGAAAGTGAGTAGAGGGAGAAGGCTTTTAGCCTATCTGTGTAGGGTAGATGCTTGAAGCCCTCGATCTTTCTGGTGATAACCCTCTGTGGTCTCTTCAGCTGTTGCATGTGTTTTGTGAGGTACATGCTGAAGGGGGCATTGTACTCAGTAACTGGCCTTATAAGGGAAGAATACAGGGATGTTATGACCTCCGTGTCCCTGGATGAGATACCTTTACTTATGAGGTGGCCTATGTAGAAAGCTTTCTGTACAACGGAAACTACATGGTGGTCAAAAGTCAGGTTGCTATCAACCTTGGTGCCCAAATCCCTCACGACTGATTGCATGCTTAGGACATTGATATTATTGTGATAATATGTGGGGATATCACTCTCCCCAAAGGGGATGATGACGCATTTTTTGGCATTCAGCTTGAGGCCATGTTTCTTGTACCAGTCATTTGTTTGGATGAGACCCTCATGGAGGATGTCCACATCATTTGGGGAATTGATGACCACGCCTAGCTTGCAGTCATCTGCAAACTTGGTCAGCCATAGTCAACTGGTTTTGGCCTGCACTTCAGAGAAGTATATCCCGAATAACAGGGGCCCCAAGACCAATCTCTGATGTACACCGCTTGTTGCAGTTCTAATGCTTGAAGTAGCTTCCCCTGTTTTGATTAGGTGAGTTCTATCAGTGAACCTGTTTGCTACCCATTTGATAACATAAGGATTGATGCCTAGTTGAGAGAGTTTATCTATTATTGCCAAGTGTGGAATAGTGTTGAAGGCTTTGGCCAGGTCAAAGTAGGTGGTGTGCACCGTCTTTCCTCATCCATGGCTTTGGTGACTGTCTCAAAGAAGTCAACCAGATTTAACAGACATGACTTCCCCTTGATAAAAGCCAAACTGTGTGGGGGCAATAGTTTGGAGGTTGCCAATGTCACTGTTAATAAGGTCCCTGATAATCTGTTTCATGGCCTTGCAGATCAGGCTAGTTAGGCTGATGGATCTATAATTTTCCAGATTGTTGGACACTCCACCTTTGTGCAAACGGATGTCAGTGGCTGTCTTCCACTCAGATGGGACAAAGCCAGTACTCAGGCTTTGGTTGAATAGGATGCTTTATGGTGTTGCAAGTTCTTCCCTGAGTTCATGTAGGATGCAGCCTGGGATGTTATCAGTTCCCATGGAGGCTGTATTTTTTGCCTTTAAGATAGCAGTGATGGCCTGTTCCCTAAATATAAGGGGAAGGGGACAGATACTGGGGATGTCCTGATTTACTGTTGGGGGGACAGACGGGTAAAGTTTTCACTGAATCTGTCAGCCAGCAAGTTTGCTATATCTACTGCATTTGTATATGTGGTGTCCTTGACCACCAGTTTTGAACAGATCTGTGTGCTTCCTTTGAGATTGCAGACATATATGAAGAAAGCCTTATGATTGTCTCTAATAGATGTGGCCAATTTGGACTTGAAGTTGGCTTTAGAGGATTTCACTAGTGCTCTTATTTATCTGTTCAGGCTAAGGAGAGATTGCTTCCAATTGGGCACCTACTCCTTCTTGGTCCTGGACAGCAGTTTTATCCTTTTGCTATAGAGTTTATTTATTGCAGATATCCACTAGACAGGTTTACTCTTCCTTGTGGAGGAGGATTTGGTCCTATCAGGTATTCCTGATTCCACGCATGTATATAAATGCTCGTATAGTGTTTTGGTATAGTTTTGGATACTGGTGCCAGTTCCTAGAGAGGGAAAGGAGGCTGTGAAGCTGTTTATACCATCCCTCAGGAGGTTGTAATCAGCTTTGGAGAAGTTTTTTTTTGTTTGACCATAGTTTGAGGGGGGGTTGGGAGAGATAGTGACTTTGAAAGTGATCCCTTTATGGTTCGATCTTACCAGGGAGGATGATACTGCAAGGATGCTGCAGTGGTTACTCATGTTGGTTAATACCAAGTCCAAGATATTATCACCTCTTGTAGGGGTATCGACTAGCTGTTCTAAAGCACTTGTACTGACAAAATTGAGGCATCTCTGGGTATTTGTGTTGTGGCATGAGTAGTTTTTCCAGTCTATGTTTGGGAGTTAAAGTAAGAAGTACCATTTTCTTTCTTTGTTTCCTTACAGAAAGGGCTGTTTTCAGCTTTTAGATTATGGTGAGCCTTTCTGCTTCTTAACTTTACTGGTTACTTATTTAAGTTTTGGAACAAATGACATGAGTGAACTTTTCAAATATTTTGTATGTCCTTCCCCATTGACAGGAGACAGTGAATTGCTTGAGAAGTAGGTCAGTAGATGAGTAAATGAAGAATTTGGAGTATGTAGGCCATCTTGAAGCCTTATGCTTTCTTAGTTGCATGAACATCTCAGCTCTTTCCAGCTGGGTGGATTAAGATGATAGCTTAGTACCTAAGCTAGCACAGGTGGTCTTTCAGGCAGCACAGATGGGCTGTAATTTAATGGGCAGTTGGTCTGCATCGTGGGCGTATGAGCTGTTACTGGGCTTTTACATTGTGCAGCACTAGAAGGCTTTGTGTGCACTGGTCAATGTGTATGTATGGGAGTATGTACTGCTTTACAATTTTTTACTCTGAGCCGGCATGAAGGGTTAGAATCCCCCAGCCAGTGGATTTGACTTAGCAGTGGTGTAACCAGAAAATTGTACTCACATATTTTTTTTTACTGACCCCCAACCCACCCAAGATCTAAAATATGAATAATAAATGTGCACAGCATTTCCAGTGGTACCCTCTAAAACTATTAAAGATACTGTTTTTAAATTACCAATCCATTCTGTAAGCAAGATATATATCTGTTGTTAGAGGGATCACTTTAGATAGTTGTAGACATAATATAGCCTGAAAGACCTATAATGTTTCTGAGTGAAGCAAAGAGAAATTCTACACTGTAGAGTACAAAGAGTTTGCCTGGCTACACCCTTGCTGACTTGTCATGCATGGAGGTTCAGAATCCCCATGTTGGTTAATCTGGCTTGTAATACTGGCTGCTTCAATAGCATAATTGGGTATTTGTGGAGCTAGATATTAGATCTGAAACAGTTGGACTTGGCATGTCATTTTGAGTCTGTGTCACACAGAACTGCTTTCAACCACTCAGAAACAAATCTTAACAGAATCAGGGACAAATCCAGATATAATCAGGGACACTTTTAAAATATTTGTATTATTAAATTGAAACATTGAAAGAGTAAGAGAATTGTAATTGATATACATTTTCTGAGGTAAAAAGTATATAACTAATTATTGTCATTATTTATTAAGTGTAATTCACAGCCCTTTCTCCAAAAGTCATTAGCTGTAGGGATTAAGAGGGACAAAGCTGAAAAGGGTACCCTTAACTGAATGGCCAAAATAAACCAGGTTCAACTGCTTTAATATTTTAATGAATGCTTAAAACTGATTGAGACTGATTAATTCATGGTGCCTGTTTCCTGCAAGTTTTGCACAGGATAGTTGTAAACTGGGTAAATTTAATATGCCAAATTGTAATTTTTTAGAGAGAAACCTCAAAGACACTATCTGGGTAAAGTACCTGCTTTTTTGTTAGTGATTATTCATTGCATTGTAAAAATATACTTGTTCGTTAAGTTTTATTCAGCTCTCCATTTCCCATTTTTATTCTGACCTGGCTAAAATTGATTATCTAAGTTCATGATGGATTTTATATTATTTACATGACTTTGGAGATGATACATGATGGTAAGTACTAGTTCTGATAATTAGCAGCATATTTACTGAGTTGAATTCCAGAATGTGTTGGTTGATATGCAACTGAGAATGATAACATATGATGTTTAAAGTGACTTCAGTTGTATTAATAAGAGAGAAGATTGTATTTATTTATTTTTTCATGAAAGAGGATTTGGAGAAAAATAGAAGTTTTTTTTTTATTTTGGGGGGGGGGGGGTTTGAACCAAATGCAACGTATGTGTACTGCCATCTTTTTTTTTTTTTTTTTTTTTTTTTTTACAAAAAAGCACTGACTATAGCACACATAATTTCTGGCACATTATACCAGAGATAAGTGCAACAAGAAGCAGGGACTCCATTAAATGATGGAGGTGCTCTCACTGAAGGCAGATACTTACATAAGCTCTGGCCCAAGATTCAAATGATTTGGTAGAGAAACATGCAGGGCAGCAAAGAATGCTACTTGTAGAACAGAGAAGAAACATTGTTTCATTTAACTTTCACAGTTGCAGCATAAGCCACATTGTTAGGGTAGGTGTCATTTAAAATACATTATACCATGACCCCCCCCAAAACGTGCATGCTAATTGGCCAGCGTGCCCGTTGTAAATCGAGTTATACTAATGGAAAAAGGTCCGGTCGCCCGGACTTTTTTCCATTAGTATAACTCATTTTTTTAAAACACTGTCTCGCTATGTTAAATGGGTTTAACATAGAGAGACAGCTTTAAAATAAGCAACGGAGATCTCCGTTGCTTATTTTAAAGCTGTCTCGCTATGTTAAACCCATTTAACATAGCGAGACAGTGTTTAAAGCAACGGAGAAAGCAAGATCTCCGTTGCTTTATCTCGCTATGTTAAATGAGTTTAACATAGCGAGACAGTTTTAAAATAAGCAACGGAGATGTCTGTTGCTTATTTTAAAACTGTCTCGCTATGTTAAACTCATTTAACATAGCGAGACACTAAAAAATAGCAACGGAGATCTTGCTTTCTCCGTTGCTTTATACAACTCTGATGTACTGCAGGCCCGCAGTACATCAGAACTGCCGCGGATGCCAGACATCTGCGGAAGGGCAGCAAACAGGCATTATACTATGTCATTATTTAAGAAAAGTAATAGTTTCTTTTCTTAAATAATGTCATGGTATAATAGCAATAACCCACTTCTGGGTGTGGGTAATGCTAAATTTACCACGGTTGGCTTTGTTTGGTCCGGGCTTCCTCGGGACCAAACCACGCCAACCGTGGGTAAATTTAGCATTACCCACACCCAGGCGTGGGTTATTGCTATAGTATTCTCTTTGCATAAATCTAGAAATACAGTCATATTAAAGCAAGCTTCACAATTTACATAAAGTTTCAATAAATAAGTGAAAATAATCTTCAGTCAAGAATACTGATGGGAACAGAATGTGTGGTACATTTGAATACAAACTCATCTTGTTTGTATGCTACAAGGCTTGGGAAACCAAGGCTAAGGAGACGTGTAGAACAGAATTTTGGTATCATTATTAAGAAATACTTCAGATACAGTTAGTGCAGTCAGTAAATTAGTTCTGACTGACATACAGAAAAGATTAAATATCCAGCATTCCAGAAAGGAAGTTAGCATTTTGGACTGCAGATCAAACACTCAAGCTAGAATACAGAAGCCAGGTTAAATATTCATACTATTCAGGAAGAAAAGACTGTTTCAGTTGATATTATCAAAATATATATGCAGAAACTTTGGATATATTTATCAGCACTGTTACTGTTATCAGGCACTACAAAATTTCTACATACTGCTACTGTTTATCAGTATTGTTATTAAAGGCAGTATTCGGATACTGTTAACATATAATAAATAATTATTAACTGAACTACCATGTTTGCAGCATATGTTTTGTTAAAGTACAAAAGACTTGGCCCATAAAGAAGAGACTGGCACCTGTCCAGCACAAGCTTGGGTAATTAACAAATAAAGACTTTCATTCCAGTCTTATTTCAGCTGTTTCCAGTTAATTCCAGTATAATTAAGTCTTATCATTCTTTCAATGCTGCGCCACTGTGAATGGGGGGAACCAGTAAAAGTAAGTTGCAAAACCCCATAGCAACCTTGCATCAGCAGTCAGACTACATTTGTTCTACAGAGCAATCTACAGAATAACAGTGTTTCCTTCAAAGCTACCTATTAGGCAATCAGACTACCGGTAGCAGTGTTCATTTTGAGGACTTTTTCAGAACTTCAACAGAAACAACTGTATTTATCAGTAACTAAAGTAAAAGTTTCATAACAGACTGTTCAGCAGCACACTAGTGTTTTTCCAGATGGGAGATTGTTAACTCCATACCAAATAAGGCCTCGCTTGACAGCACTACAGTTACTCTTTACAGAGCAGACCTTCTGGTAAGACACCACTAAAACATACCTCTACATACAGTAACTACAGCTGTTAGACAAATTGCAGAACACTAGCATTTACTTCAGAAAAAGCCTCAAACAACTTCAACAAACAAGCACTATTCAAAAAATCTACCACCTTCAGCAGTGCTCCTTCAGAACATAAAAAAAAACATTAACGGAATTCAATAAAGCCTACATTTTTTTTTCTGTGTATGCGAACATATTGACATTCAGTAAGCACGGCTGAGTGGTGCACACGTATACGCAAACACAGAACATTTTGTAGCATGCAAATTACCTCATAAGCAGGTGAATCTCATGCAAGTGAGGCAGGTAGAGCAATCCAACAAGCAGAAAGGGATCTTATAGACCCCATGTCAATGTCTGTAGTGTACACAGAAAAATTCCATGTACAGAAGTCTACACAGAAAAAAGGGGTGTAAAACTGTAGAAGCGTGGACATAAATCCCCTAAAAATGTTATACCACATACACATATGAGCAAAACTATTATTCTGGATGTCAGAAAGATTAAGAGAATAAGTTAAATTAATATATTTTTTTTAATAATCTCGGCATGTTTGCACTACATGCCACAGTGTGCAAAAATGCTTAATAGACAATATATATATATATATATATATATATATATATATATATATTTATAGGGAAAAAAAGACTTTTATAATATGTGACAGAAATGTATAATAGAACCTTGCATGTGTTCCCTACATAAGGTGGATTTATTGAACAGCAGAAAGGAGTAATTGTGTCCACATATCCCTTTCCTGTAGGCTCTTAGATCATGTTGATGTTTGCACAGGATGTGGCTGACATCAGGGGGGTGTGCCCTCTCACTTCTAAGCTCTTTTAAGCTTAGGTGCACATGTTTATGTGGTGCACCACCTGGCTGAGCATGTCCTTAAAACTGGATGTATTCAATTATTAATTTTGACCTTTGTATGAGTTTAGCTGCACGATGTGGCACTGTGCGTAGCATCATGCACCGAACTAAGCCCATTAAATGATGTTAATTATATTGTAGGCAGGTGGAATGCATCATAGTTAGCCAATCACACATTCTGGACCTACAGTTGGTGTATAAAGTATGCATACACCCTAAATTCTGCTTTCCCCCCCAATACTCTGGACCATTGGAGTACAGACTTATGAATTTTAACTATGATAGTACTAGGGGCTGCTGCAAGTTTGCTATATCTTTATGTGCTAGATGCTGAAGTCAGTGCTGCTGGTGCTGCTGACAATAGGCCTAGGCATAGAAGGAAAAGAGTGTTCAGGCCCAGGGTAACCTTCCAGGAGTTACATGAGCTAGAGATTGTAGAGTACTGCATGGTGGACAGGGACATACTACAAGAACTCGCTGAGCTCTGCTGCCCTCAACTCAGATCCAGAGCCAACAGAGGGAAACCCATCCCAATGGAAACAAAGGTATGCATAGCCCTTAGGATACTAACTACAGGTACTTTCGAAAAAACAACTGGGAGCATGGTGGGGTCTCATTGGACTTCTGCACCCAGGATACCACACCAGTTACTGGATGCCATGCTGCCACATGCCAGTAAGCACATATATTTTCCCCTCACCCCTGACATGAGGGCCAGCAATATGCAACACTTCTACCATGTAACATACTACCCTGATAGATTGTACTCATGTACACATCAAGGCACCACCCGATGAGGAGGGTAGAATCTATGTCAGCCATAAGGGGTACTAATCCATCAACTGCCAGGTCATGTACAATGCCCAGAGGATTATTCTGAATGTGTGTGCTGGCAGCCCTGGCAGTTATCATGACTCCCATATCTGGCACACATCACAGTTGTACCAGATGTTTGCTAGGGGAGACATCTCACAAGGCCATTTACTGGGGGATGCTGGCTATTCCCTGGAACTGTGGATGATGACACCCATCAGAAATGCACACACACCCACTGAAGAATGCCATAATGAGCCACATGCACAAACTAGTAATATCATCGAGTGTGTGTTTGGGCTTCTGATGTCACAGTTCCTATGCCTAGATATATCTGGTGGAGCCCTGCAGTACTCTCCAGCCACATGTGCACATATGTTCACAGTATGTGCTATATTACACAATCTGATCCTGCGGAAACAGCTGCAGCAGGATTAGAAAAGGGAAGGGATACACAGCCTCCCACAAGTGCCTGGGTCACCACAGCCACAGTCGGAGGAGGAACCCACTGCTGATGTCCCTGAAGGCAGACATAGGCATGCCCAGTACACCCTGGCTTTGGATAAGAGACAACGCATAGCACATTCACTGATAATCTAGAGATCTAGGGACTGACACCTTACTCTTACTCACATACATATATTAAAATTGATGCCAGGCAACCCATACAACATGTATCTATCCATCTATTAGCTGTGTACTGCTTGCATCAGACAGTGTCATCCCTGAACTACAGTTCTGTCAACTGCTGCATTCACAAAGTAAGTCTCTAACCTACACAGTATTTGTACGGATTAGTATGATATGGCATTGTATGTATAGCTGTGCTACATTTATGCAAGTAAATATAGTGGCAGATTTGGAGAGGTAACATCCACATGCAGATGCCCATTCCACTAACATGTGTTCTTTAATATTCACTAGGCCTCATGCATGGAATATCCAGTACATCAATCAAGAGAGATATTACACAGTGGGGTTACATGATATTCGGACTACTGTGTATCCCAGCAGAACACAGGGTGTTGTTCCCACACCCCCAACACAGCAGTGTTTCCTTATATCTGCTTTAACAGTAACTCATCAATGGTATATCAGCAGTCCAGACAGTCTCAGGGCAGTTACATAGAAATTCCTGTCACACATTTGTCTTACTTAACACGGAAATAACAGCGCTGATTGTGTGATGAATTACCCTTCTCTGTCAAACATCTTGCATAGCTCAGTGGACTAGGGAAATTAGTATGTATAATGGCATTGATGGTTCTAATCCACTCCTTCTTTTGAATGTGAGGTATTGCTATGTTGCATTTTACAGACTGTCCGTCTGTGTGGTGTAATGTTATTAACCTCTGTCACATAATAATTACATCAGACAGCTGTTGAATGTTGTAGACAATGTGAGTGACATGCAGCACTGCAGAAACAAGAACAGATGTCATGGTCTTTAACACACAAAATCGCGGACTGGGGTACAGGTAGGTGTGGGCTGTAGTCAGTTTATATGTAGTGAGAATCCCACTGGGCATGCTCATGCAATTATTTAAACAGAGCCCAAATTGGCTGCTCCTTGCTCAAAATGACCTGTTATATATAAATATGTAGATATATCAGTAGATACATACATATATATATATATATATATATATATATATATATATATATACGGGTACGTGTCACTTCACCTAAAACCCACTTCACCTAAACTCATTTCACTGAAACCAAATCACCTAAAGTCCATTTCACCGAAAACTCATTTCACCTAAAACTCATTTCACTGACAAGTAGTGCAATAAGGCAAGTCAAAGGTATATGTCCTTTTCCCCACTGTAATGCAGTCCTGGAGTTAGTATATATTGGGGGTGTGGGGGGCATAGCCCCCCCACATTGGGGGTGTGGGGTGTTTAGCCCCCACTTATTTTGGTTTCATGTTGTCTGGTTTTATTTTACATTATTTGGTAAAAGACAACTACACCCCCCACACCCCCCTTAATATATATTCTAACACTAGGATTGCACTACAGTGGGGAAAAGGACATATACCTTTCAATTGCATTAGAGTACTACTTGCCAGTGAAATTAGTTTTAGGTGAAATGAGTTTTAGGTGAAATGAACTTTAGGTGATTTGGTCTCAGTGAAATGAGTTTAGGTGAAATGGGTTTTAGGTGAAGTGAAGTTTTAGGTGAAGTGACACGTACCCATATATACATATCTGTCTGTCACTATCTCTCTCTCTCTCTCCCATATATAGTATACCTATCTCCATGTATATACAAATATATAAAGGTTCATAGGTAGGTACTAGGCTATCTGCCCGAGGGCATTTATAAGCCTAGCCAGAGTGTGTCGGCTTCTGCTGCCCCATTGATTAATTAACTGAGCCTCTGTCAAGCGAGCCAATGAAGTTATCCCAGGGGTGTACTTTCTGTTACCCATCCACTCATCAAGGCTTCTCTTGAAGAGTGT
>NC_056735.1:1263838074-1263860574 GCF_019279795.1 Protopterus annectens | reverse complement strand
TAATTAACTGCTAATTCACCATATGCTGTTTGACTTTGAAACCCAGCAAATCTCTTGTAGTTTATTGGGCTGCCAGATGCATGTTTGTAAATGTGAGTTGTTTACTGTTGTTCATGCTTAGTTGGTTTTCAATGTGAGAGTTTTGTTTTATTCATCACATGACTTTCAGTGTTTAAGCTGCAAACATTTTAATAAAAAATTTAAATTAAATCTAAATCTCTGTAATCATTGTATATTTTAAAGGAAAAAAAAACATTTAGCACCCTAACAGGTTTCAACAGTGTTTTATGGTATTTGGGGAGAGACAGATGAGTAATGGGCTATTTGGTTATTGATGTGGGTGGGGGCCCTGGTTCATTGCTCTACTTAGGGTCCCATTTGACCATGACCTGGCTCTGACCCCACCAGCTTAACAAGTACACCAGCTCCAGTCTTCTTTTTCCACTTTTCAAACAAGCATAATTATTATGTCTAAACTGCACATTATGGAAATAACATTTTACATTTCATCCATTCTTTTCTTGCTTTCATATTTTGCCTGGTCTTTTCCTTCATCATCTCGACCACCTAATACCAGACTCTGCTTCCAGTCCAAGGTACTCCTGGCTTTTCTAGCCTGTTTTGGAACTTTTTTCAGTTTCTCAATCATTTTCATTTGGAACACAGGAAAAAGGGTTTAATGGCAAGTTATATCTATGGGCTGTGACATTATCAAAGAAATGAGAAGCAGAATCCTGTTCATATTTCTTTTTGTTCATTTTTTCCCTGAGTGCTCTGTTTTCTATTCCTGTCAGTTTTAATCACTTCTTTTTAGAAGCTTCATATTCAGCCACTCTCTCTTTCATATCATCCTCTGATTTCTGCAATTTTATCAGCTCATTTGATTAGCTACTCAAAGCTTCTTCTATTCTTTCCAGCATGTTGCCAGTTGACTTTAAGCATTTCTTCCTTGTCACACATATTTTAAACATATCTGAATGCATTTGATTTATTTTTTCCTCTAAATTATTGGAAGCCATCCCCTGTATTGAGGCTGAAACATGACCTGCCTTTTGCTGAACAGTCGCAGTCTCCAGTTTTTGTCTTCTCCCCCATTTGATTCTCTCTCTTTTCCCCAGATTTCTTCATTGCTTACATCCAGGCATAGTAGTGACCAGCCAGTAAGTGAATTTCACCCAAATAAATACTTTTGCAGGCTGCTTTCTAAAGTTTCTGTTTTCACACTAAGAAACCTTTAATCATCCTGTTGATCAGTGTGCAACTATCTTGGAAGTATCCCAATATCACAGTCTTTTCCAGGGGAGACAAGATTTTTTTTTAATGATGTGGACACTTCTATGGTTTGTTCACACTGTTTGACCACAGGATTCTGGGTTATGGGACATATGCAGCTTTTTCAAGACTCACACTATATTCCAGGGAAATGAGATCCTATGTCAGATTCTACTTTTATGGGTAGTCATCCTTGACATGAAGTTGGTTACTGTAGTGTGAAAGCATTTGGTCCACTTTGCAGACTTACTTGGAGTTGTAAGCAAACACTGATTGCTCTAGAAGACCTTTTTGCCATTCCTTTCCAGTCAGTCTTGATGTGAGACCCTAGTTTTATGATTCTTTGTATGTGTAGCTCTGCATGTATGATGCCAATAAGCAACATATTTAACTGATTAATAAGTTCTATTCCCCCATGGGTACAGGTTTGCCCATTATGTGCATCACATAGCATAATTCCTAAATGCTCCAAGGGTGAAATCCAAAGGAATTTTTACCAGGCCTCACAAGTGCTTGATACAAAAGAATTTACATTAAAGGAAGTTGACTCTTTGGTTATACATAACCTTTAGATCACAATTGCTTTGAAGATATTTGGCAGGAAAGACTGAATGCACCTTGCTTGCCAGGCTTGAATGACATGTTTTCTTTAGCCTGTTTTTTAAAGTTGAGGGCTCTGGAAAGATGACTGCCTTATCTGACTCCCTGTGATCTTTTACTTGTATTTTTTACTTGTATTTTTATTTCTTTTTGGATGTATAAAATGTGTTTTATTACATGTTTAGTAACTGATACTCCTGTGCTAGGTTTTAATTAATATTTATTTTTTGTGTGGGTTATTATTATATACCATTGGACTTGATTTTATTAGAGGGGCTGACTGATGGATGTTTTCTTCTTGCATACTGTGCAGGGATGATGTAAACAACTTTTAAAATAATAATAATTTTTTTTAGATGGGGAATATGGCTTCTGCAGGACTAATTGGTTTAATTGTCTTGCATGAGGTGTTAATTGGGGTTGGGTGTATATATTGTGTGCCTCCTGTGCTGTCTTTTATCTTAATAAAGTCTTTGAACTGACAGAGACAAAATCGTTTGTTGTTATAGTTGAATAAAGTGTTTCTGGTGTCCAACCAGTCTCTGTAACTTCTTAGTGACTGTATATTGGATTGTGCCTTGGATAATCAGGTTTGCCCTGCTGGCTCCTCGATTTGGGGCTTACTTTTGGTATTTTATATTTTTAAGAAAGACATTTGTATTGGAATCTTGAATTACACTATAAAACTTTCCTAAACTCTCCAATAGAAACAATTTTATGATTTTTACCTTATTGCTAGGGTTGCTAGAGGAAGGATTCTAGTTGGTTAAGGTAATGTCTACAATTCAGCATTTTTATATCTTGTTTTTCACTGTTCACATAAGACTATTTCAGTTACAATTTTTACATATAACCTAAGTATCAGTCTGATGTTATTAGACTTAACCAAAATATCCAACAAAAAGACTGGATTATTAATTAGCATTATAACATGCTTTAATTAAATGGATAAATGAGCAGCATGGAGTGTTACTTAATAGATCTTATTTACACATTTTTGTCAAGGAATGGTAATGGGTTTATGAACCTAGAAATAGTAAAATGAACAGAGCCTTTGCTTATATTATGAAAGCTAAACTGAATTTTATCTTTTTTTCAGGAGACCCATTTATGTAACAAAGAACGTCTAAGCTTGTTAGAATGTACATGCTCCAGGGACTATACACAGGGAAGTAATGACATTGGTTAGAAAGTGTACTACATTTACTTTACTTGGTAAAAAAATAGACAAGGAAAAGAGATATTCTATTTATAATGGATTGTTGGACAGGCTGAATGTCCCCTCATGCACTTCTCAGTTTAAAATGACAATACTGTTCTTAGGTTCATAGGATCATAGATATATACTAGGCTAATGAACACCCAGACTTTTATAAGCCTAGCCATGCAATCCAGCTCAGTATTATCCTTATGTATCATGGGAGTTTCTTAGGAGAGGGTATGTTATAGTATTATCCCTATATATCATGGGAGTTTCTTAGGAGAGGGTATGTTATTTAGGAATTTTCTAGAGGTTATGGTGGGGGAGTATGTTAGTCTGGGCATTACTGTTTGCCTCTGTCTATCAGAAACACGAGTGCCAGACCCAGGGTGTATTCCCAATTTTCCATCCATTGGTCAAGGATACACTTAAATAGGGGTAGGGATGGACTCTGCTTCACATGGATGGGGAGCAGAGTCAGATCATGGTTGCCTTAGGCAGGGAAATGGATTGAGCCCGCCTCCTAGAAGACCCCATACCCTCACAGCTATTCAAGTGTCCCATTACGTGGCTATTACTCCCCATTTACCATAAACAAAACTCAAACCTGTCAGTGGGCATACTATTTTCTTCTTTATTTCTACAATGATTATAAATATTTGGATTTAATATCAGACTTTTATTTCAAATTTTATATCACAAAACTGAAAGCCATTTACTAAACAAAACAATATATATTCTCAGAATGAAAACATACTTAACATGAACAGTAAACTTCTCTGCCTTTGAAAAAGCATTGAAACCCACATTCAAAGGAAATGCATCTGGCCAGTGGAGGATTAAGTTTACCTTTGGGGACATTTTTAAAGAATAGGCCTCTTGGACACATTTTCAGGGAAATGTCACATTTTGTCTACTCAGAGGTGATCTCTGCTTAACATACAAGGTCATGTCAAACCCAGAGCTGTTGGACATGCTACACTTAAATAAATCCCAATCCCTCAGAGACGCACGCTCCGGGTATCTAAACCTTGTCATCACAATGAACAAAACATGCTGGAGGGATAGGTTCCTGACCCAGAGACTCCCCAGACTCTGGAATAGACTGCCCATACATGTCAAGCAGACCGCCTCTTTGGCCGTCTTCAAAAGGAACGTTGATGATTGGATGGGAGATAGGAAATTCACCCCGGGGATCACGTCAGTCACCCTGCTAGACAGGGGTCCAGGGAAGTAAATACTATGGGAAGAAATAGCCAGGGAATTGTTATGGCTAGGCTTGTATAGGCTCTAGGGCCGATAGCCTAGATTAACATTCTTAGTGTCATTTTATTAACTACTCCTTGCCCTTTTTAATACTGCATATTATTAGCCAGTAGGTCACATAGTTAATGAAGCCAGATACAAAAAAAGGTCTGGACACCATAAGGAGGTATGTGTATTAAGTGAAAATATGCTAAAAGGCACTATAGGCTTGAATGAGTTAATATATGTTTCAATATTTGGGACACACAATCCTCAGTTACTAAGGGAAGAGTACAAATTTTTCAGGATATCCTTGTTTTTTTTTAAACTTCATGTTAAAGTTCACTTGGGAGAACACAGGTGTCCTGGCACTGCATGCAAGACCAAGAAGAAATGCAAACCAACAGCTTCAATTCTTTGGATCTTATTTAAACAAATTCTTTCTCTCCATCCATCCACAACCTCTTTTTTGCACACAGGGTTGGGATGTCACTTCAACAGTGACAAGCATCTAGACCAATGTTTACACTGCCAGATGGCCAGCCCTGCTGTGGCTATTCTTCTAGACCACACACTCATATGCACACTCGCACCTATGGGCAATTTAGAGTGTCCAATCCACCTACTGTATGCTTTTGGAATATGAGAGGAAACCCAAGTACCCAGAGGAAACCCAAACAGATAGAGGGAGGACATGCATAAGCCATACAGAAGGCACCCCAGGGAAGGATTGAATCAGAGCACCTGTAGCTGTGAGGCATCAGTGCTATCTGCAGCACCACTGTGCCGCACTTTTCCATCTATTAAAATCCTTACATTTTACTGTGATTTCTGTGTATGTTAATGTAGTGTAGCTGTTAAGGTTAGTTCAGTTGTAACCTGTCTTTTTAAAGTCTCATTTTTAGAATAATATATAAAGTCTTTACTACCTTCATTTTGAGTGACTGACTTTGTCCACTATCAAAACCAATTTTACTTCCTTATCTGTCTTAAACAAATAAATCTTAAGATAATCAGGTATTTAACACTCATATTAGTTTTTATAACATAGCTTTAGTACCCAGTAAAAAAAATCCAGTAATAAATTATTAAATCCCAGAATTTTACCCTTTGAGTGGTCTTTCAGAATTTGGTCTACCTCCGCCATGGTAATTTCAGTTAATAAAATATCAGTCCGGTCCTGAGATTTTCTAGGGAGTACTGAATTCAAATAATCCATAAAATGCTCTCTGCTAATTCTACTTCAGAAGTTTCCTTATTTAGGTCAACATAAAGATGTCAAATTAATAGTTTATCACTAGACACTCTGAGCATGTTACCACTTACAAACTAGGCTAGCTAAGCTTGTTGCCTAAACTGACAAATGTTTCTGGCTGACTGATGTGATATTAAATTATTCAATTCCAGCATTATTTTTACCTGGCCTATTTTATTATCCAGCACATGCTTAATTATATCCCTATGCGCTAGACCACACTACTCTTATTCCAGATGCTGTTTTGCTTTATAAGATTTGGCCTTCAATAGCTTATTTTGCAATCTAGAGAATTTCTGCCTAATACTGTTAATCTGTCTATGTGCTTTTTTAAAAAAAATCTCTGAATACTAATTTAAATTTGCCTCAAGTGCCAGCATTCAGTCTCATTTTGTCTTATCAGGATCTGCAAGTTCTGCAAAGATTGTTCAGTTTCTATAAGAAACTTTCTCTCTGTAAAAAAACATGGAAAAACAAAGCTTTCTGTTGTTTGGCAAAATATTCATCTTTACAAAGTGTGGGGCATTGGCTGGAGCTAAAATAGGGTACTAATCTAAACCACCTATCAAACAACAGTGTTTCTTAGAAACTATAACCTTGTTAATCTGAGAAAAAAATGCAACCTGTAGGAAAACAGGTATAATGTGACTCATATAATTGTAACATTTTATACTAATCTTTCATTCCCATTGCAGGCAAAGATCTTTGAATACACTTCCAAAGAACTTTAAAACTTTCCAGACCACTTTGCACTTTTTTCAGTAAAAATACCACGTTCCAGTCACCCCACCTCAGATTAAAAGCTCCTCTTGGAAAATACACTACCTTCAATGCCAAATTGACAAACCTGCTAACATAGGAAAAATAAAATCCAACGAAACCTAAAGGTGCTACTTCTCAATACTAAACAAGAAACTCCACACCATACAGACTCTCCTAAATGTAGACATCTGTACCATTACCGAGAAATGGCTTAAATCCACAGAAAGTACTCCAGCAGTTCAAGGCTTTAGTGCCATCCAGACAGTTAGACCATCAGCCTCACAGACAGGGACAAAAGATGGTGGAGTCTCAATTTATATTAGCAACAAGCATAACTATGTGTTGGTTAAATAGGATGATGCTCATCAACTTGTCAACATGCAAATCACAACAGACAAAATCCCATGACATATCCTAGCAAGTTATAGGTCACCCTATATGTCCGTAGAATCACATAGCTTGAACCTAGACCTACTGGAAACACTCACCATTAAACCAAATACTCAATTCATGGTAGACTTTAACTATCCCTGTATAGACTAGGAACACTACACTGTCTTACACTTGCAGGCACAACAATTCCAGGGCTTTATTAGCACAAATACATTTGACTAGATAGTGCATAAACCAACCAGAGGTTCAAGCATGCTGGACCTGACACTTACCAAAATGTAAGAACACTGCACCCCCCATGTCATACCCTCACTGGTGAGATCAGACCACACTGCTGCCTTCTTTGAAATTAAAAATCATCTTGATAATTCCAGCAAACCTGTAACAGTTAGGAACTATTCCAAAGCAAACTGCACTCTAGTAAGTGATAGTTTATCAAAATTCAGTGCCCCTTCCAACCCCAAGTTCACAACAACCTATGTGGAACTGTTCAGAGAGATCTTGCACAGCCATGTAAATGGCTCTGTTGGGGCTGCTGTACCTACTAGCAATAAGCCCAAAACAAACTCTAAAAACAAGCAACACTGATGGAATGGTAACCTTGATAGGTTATACAGCAAAAGAAAAAAACTATTGACTAAAATCAGGAAGACCAACTCCTATAATGATATGGACTCAATAAATAAACTAAACAGGAAACTAAGAGGACTAATGTAGTTCCACAAGGCCAATTACCAGGTCAGAAAAGCCTCTCAGGCTAAAGACAACCACAAGGCGTTGTAGAGCTATGTCCAAAATCTCAAAGGCAGCACACATCTGTGTGCCGAACTGATGGTCAGTGGTGCCATCTGCATGAAGCAGACTGGCAAGGTGAATTTGCTGTTTGACAAATTCAGCTCAGACTTCATCTACTACCCCCCCCCCACCATGGAATACCTGCTAGCATAACCCCCCAATTACTAATAAGGAGCAGGTCATGGTGGTGCTCGCAAAGGCCAAAAACACAGACTCAGTGGGCCCGGGCAGTTTCCCAAGATGCTTATCAGGACCACTTGAGTAATTTTTCAACTATAGCCTCAAAACAGATTTTATACCATGAGAATGTAGGACTGCAACAGTTATCCCACTTCACAAGGGCAGACCCTCAACTGACCCCTGGAAACTACAGCCCTATTAGTCTGACTAGTCTAATATACAAAACCTTTGAACAAATTATCATGGAAATGATCAACAAAGACAGATGATTGTAAATTCAGAGCTATGACAAATTCCCCACATGAAACAAACATCTTACAAGAGTGTCTAACACAGACAGACGACTGGTACCAAAGAAACAGATTAAAAGTCAATGTCAAGAAATGCATTAAAGTGTCTTTTAAGAAAACTGGCACACAGCCTCATTACTCCATTGATAAGACACCCTTAAGAGTCGACCCAGTAGTTGGGGTCTGGGAATATATGTAGACAGTATTCTGGCCTTTGACAAACATGGCCAAATTACTAAGAAAATCATTCCGTGTCAACCAACTTAGAAGTAAGGGCATGGCATCCAGGTCCAGGGAAGTCATTCTGCTATTTTATTCTGCCCTTTTCAGTCCCATCATTGAGTATAATGCTCCCTTCGGCATGTACCTATCCAAACATGTGGATGACAGCTTAAATGTTCGAATCTCTAAAGGTTGACCTTTAAAAATCGAACAGTTAAGCAGTCGAATTTTTACAAAAATTAAAAAAAATACACAACACAAAAAGAAAAACTAAAGGGTTTAAGCAGGGGGGCAAGCCCCCCTGCACCTCCCACACACCCCCACTTTAATATACCAACTCCAAGATCATGCTACAGTGTAGGGAATGGGAAATTTTCTATTTCCGCACTGTAGTTCACTGGGTTTCTATTTTTTTTATTTTTTTTTGTTATTTACTTTTTTACTATTTCGAACACAAAGTTACATGAAGTCTGATATGTAGTCATGACAAATGCCAGCATACAATACTTGCAGTGGCCCACAACAAGTGCTATGGCAAAACAATATTGCACTACACATGTACATGTAAGATAATATATTCATCCTGTACATGAGACACATATTTGCTTTTCCCTGCATCAATATAATGGATAGCAGGGATGTGGCACAGGTATCATCACATGCACAGGGTGTAGTGTGGGGGTAGCAGAGACCTAGGCTGTGCCATACAGGTGACAGCATGTGTGTGAGTCAGGAAAGGGTGCGGGTTAGATGGGCCATGTAGAGGTGCCATGTGTGTCTATTGGTGCCTTGCATGCAACAGTGGTGCTTCAATGTGTGCATGCACACAGTAAAGCCCAGTGCTCCCCCTACACATGTGTATCTTGGACAGCTGTTGACTGTACATGGTAGAGTGGATAGTTCACTGTCTCCAACCATGGAGATGTGAACTGTCTCTGCCAGGAGTAGCACTGGCATCACCATGGCCATGGTCAAATGCTGTGCCAGTACCACACAGTGAATGCAATATGCTGGGGCTGTGTCCCACAAAAGCTTGCCCAGGACCATGTGCCCATAGCCTTCCACATTGTGGTGTAGACAGCACAGTTTCCTATGTAGCACTGTAGATATGCCAGTACAGGAACATGACTGTGCATGGCCATGTGGACTCCCAGCAGATGATGTTGCTGACCTTAGTCCACACGTCCAATGCCCAACTCCAACCAGATGTTCCAGCACAGACATTGTGCAGTCAAAGACATACACTGTCTTAGCCCACCATCTATCCACAATGGCAGGGAACTGATCCAGGGTGTCCGCAATGTGGTGGAAGCAGTCACGGATGTCAGTCTGTCTGTGGCAAAATGTACTACCTGCAAGGCATTTAACAGACTGAGCTACTGAGACTCTGCAAATGCATGAATATTTGCAGGATATATGTGCACATATACAAGCTGTGAGGAACATTTCCATGTTGTTATATGGTTGAAATTTTGCACCAGTGTTTCAGTTGTACATGTAATTTGCCATTGCTGTGTTAGCAGGTGTCATACCACAAGTTGCTGATAAAAGGGCATATATACCTGCTATCACAGGCCTCACTTCCAAATATCAGTATATCATCATTATTTATTATTGCACCAGAGTCCAGGATACACTCCCAGTTTTCCCATTGTTTTTTTTTTTTTATTTCAGTTACATGCCTAATGTCTTTAAGTAGCAAGCCGTATGTTTTGCTGGAAACACCCGCTTAACCTAGAGCCAGTGTAGTGGGCTGGGTTAATGTAGTGTACTATAGTAGAAAGGGGCCTGGGTTTGACACTTGGCAGAGGTGTTTATTCTCTACATGTGAGTAATGCTGTCATAAACACATATATACATTAGCTGAGCTAAGTGAAGTGGAGAAGTGTGCCACTCCTTGCAAACCCGTGCTAATAAACAAAATAAAGAAAAAGGGGTTAGAGAAAAGTGGTGAAATGGGGGCAAGCAGGGGGAAAACCATTGTGAAAAGCAGTTAGGCATGTGCAGGACAGGTGTAGGGAAGGACAATAGCTATCCATTTCTTGTACACCAACAGCTGTGCATTTTGACAGATTTTATAGATGAATTTGGACCCTCAACCCCCAGAGAGAGGGGTGAGGACAACATAAATGAGTTGTCAAGCCAATTAGACCAAATTAGTTATGTCCAGTCAACATGTGTGCAAAATAGAGAGCTATGTATTGGGCGATATATTTTTTGTGAGACAGGTGCCAATTTTTTAAGGAGAGAGTGGAATGTTGGGGAAGAGACATAGGTACATGTGGGGAGGTAAGTTGGGTAGGAGAGGATGCAATAGCAGACAGACAAGACAAACAAGACAGCAGACAAAAGTGGTGTATGACACATGTGGGGCGTAAATACCTTGGATGAGGAGTGTGTTGTGGAATTGGTGTCACATGTGCCTCCAGACAGCAGTAGCATGAATGACATCCCCACCTATGGGCTGTCGACACTGCTCCTTCACTACCCAAAAGGTGGCTGTGCTGGGTGCCAGGGCCATGTTGGCTATTGTGCCCTCAATCTGGCACAACTGACATTCATAGGTCTGATGAATGATCTTGCACACCATGACCGTCAGTTCCTGTTGGGTGACTGCAGCCCCTCTGCCATTGCTCCCAGGTGGAGGATAGGCCCCATTCCCTGAAGTGTTTCTACCCAATGCTGCAGGTGGTGCAGGGCCAGCAGAGGAGCACCACTGACCTGGGTACCAGAAATGCTAGGACTCGGTGTCACGGCCAGTTGAGGCAAAGTAGGGGGATCACCAGGAACCAGTCTATCCTGATGTGCTGTGGTGATGGAGGTATAGCAATAAGTATAGGTTAGTTATGAACAAAACATAGTAATAGCATGCCAGAACACTGGAAATAACCCAATTACATGTCAATACATATTATGTGGAACACAACAATACATGCCAGAACAGTATGTTAACAGCATGCCAGTAACAGTTACAGCATAAGGCCAACAAAATAGGTAATTTAACAAGATATGTTAATATGCAACCATTATAATAAATAGCAATAACAATACACATGCCCAAAATACAGGGTAATTGAACAGCATATGTGAATAGTAAGCCATAACTAATGGATAATAATAACAATGAAAAAGATAAAGGGTGGGGAGACAGTAAAACAGCCCATTAGTACCATTATAGACTATACTTACTTGTCAACAGTGCTACTATCTACTCTACAGGTCTGTCCTTTATTTATGTGTACAAGTGCCCTATAGCTGCTGTAGCATGTATAGACTCTTAAGCTATTCACATGGAACAATGTGGGCCAAGCAGGAACAACTGTGGGTCCACTACTACACAGAACACTGGCACATGTGGTGAACCTATATAACTAGCAAGGTGTACTGTGGGCTGATGTAGTGATACTTTGCATTTTAGGTAATCATGCCAATGGTAATCCTATGACAGATAGATTATGCACTGCTAATTGCATTACATGACAGAGTGACACTTGAGAGACATGTATGTGTACAGTAAAGACCCTAAACAACTATCATGTCTTGCTCAGCAGGCATGGGGATAGAACCCAATGGCTATTCATTATAATGTTTGCATATTAACATATCTTGTTGAATTACCTATTTTGTTGGCAAAAGCCAACACATTCTGGCGAGGCTTATAGATGCCCTCGGGCAGATAGCCTAGTACTTACCTATGAACCTATGAGCAGTGACTGCAGAGGACATCTGCATGGAATGTATAAATTGGCTGCAGCAACTTTGAACAGACACTCCAGGCATACAGCCACACCAAGATTACACATTATTTTATATTTATTTCATTTTATTTCATTATTATTATATTCATTTCCTTTATGTTATGTTGTACTTTCACATTCTTGCTAATGATTTTAACAGTCTGTGGCATCTAAACACTCAATTATTTACTCATAATATAGGTTACCATACCCATTTACCTGTAGTTCCTGTGGACAGAGAATCTGTAAACATTACATGAATAATACTGTAATATGTATTACTATATAGCACTGGATTTGAACCCTGGTCTGTGCAGGGAAAATATACTACAGACAGAGCATTTAACAAAGTGAGCTACTGAGCTATTCCTGATTGTTGATTGACTAATATTTGTCTAGAGCTCACATGGAACCAGTATATGTCCTTGTACTACTACTACTACTACTACTACTACTACTACTACTACTACTACAGTTGTATACTAGACTGCAGTGACAGTAGAACACACATGCATGAAATACAAGCATGACAGAGATAGTAGGTAACTTATACATTAGTATATGGAATGCAGGTGTGCACAAAACATTGTTACTGGTTGAAATATCTGTAAAGTCAACCAACAATATCAGATCATAGAGTGGGCTACCTCACCCATATACCTTGCTTACCTGCTGTTTGCAGATGGCAGAGCATTATGTGGACAATATTGACTTAGAAACAGCCTGGACCGGTACTGTACATGTTAAATAAGACATTTGGCTGTCATTATATTTGCATGCTATGGCTTGAACAGTGTTATACTTGACTGCAACACCTTCAATTACTGCCTGAATGCATACAGTTGTACCACAATGGTTAAATCAAGACAAACCTGATGTACACAAGTAACCTTGGTGTTATTGCTGGTGCTAAAGACATGCATCTGGAGCATTTCTCCCTGGGCCTCCACTGAAAACAGTATCTGTGGAACCTAGTCGGACTTTCCCGGTCAACAAATGTTAAATAAAAATAAAAATAAATAAATATTGATAGTGGTACATGAGTTACTGCAGAACAGTTGGCATTATTAATTTCTTGAAAAACAGCTCTAAATCCACACTTAGTGCACTACAGACTTTATTATACATACTTTCTTGCATTTTCAGATACTGTTTCAAGTTTTTGCTGAACAACAGCTGTCATTATTCAGGTCTTGCAATACAGCTCTAGTTCCACAGTTATTGCACTACAGACTTTCCAGGATATATACGTGAATGCAGATTATGCTATTCTTTCACATTTTTATTGCACTGCAGTTGGCATTATTCATTTCTTGCACTACAGCTCCAAGTCCACATTTATTACAATACAGGCTTTAATGTACATACTTTAATGCAGGCAATGCTTTACTCTTTCTTGCTTATTTCTCTACAGATAGAATAATACATCCATACTCACCACACTCACGGCACAACCTGACCAAGTGCCTGGCATGTGCCTCAAGGTTGCAAACCATCTCCTCTGCAGCTGTTGGGAGAGAAAAACACCATTATGCATACCAGTTTAGCAGATATTCAGATTAGATATTGGTGGTACAGCGGTAAAACAATGTACATACATGTGGGACATCCCTCGCCCAAAATTCTTGGACCCAGGTGTCCAAGAGATCCCTTTTACATTTCTACAGGTCATTGTAGTGGTGACAACAATGCTTACCTAACCAGGGGACACCAGTTGCACTGGTGAGGTCCCTTGCCAGCTGGTCCCAGGCCTCTGCCTTGCACTCTGAGCCCTGGTAACTTCCCTACAAAAGCCAGCCTTCATGGTTTTGACAAGGTGTCAGACAGTGACCCTGGACTCCAGGATGCCCCAACGTTGTGCCCAAAAGGGTGATCCCTCACCAATACCTGCCATAGTATCCTTCAGAGACAGAACTCTAATGAATTATGCCATATTCCCATCTATTGGGCTTAATATAGCCTGTTTTCCTGTCCTTACATGCCATTGGACAATATTTAAAAAATGTGGTGCATTGCTTAGCAGTGTGCAAACCAGTGCAGCTGAATTGAGCAGTGCAAAAACCCAAAAACCCATGTGCTTGGCAGTGCTTAGCAGTGCACAAACCAGCTAAGCAGTGCGTAACATTTTCAGCTGTTATTGTGTTTATGCTGTGCTTAGCAGGGCTTAGCAGGTCTTAGCAGAGTCCAGCAGCCCAGAATTTAAATAAAATTGGTATAATTTGTACTTTAAAAATGAATGCTTATTTTCCCTTGCATATATTAAAATGCTGCGCCTACTGCTCATGAGGCTGTACCAATTTAGCTACAAGGATATGTGGAATTGAACTACACCTTTACATGTACCACTCAGCTGCCTATAAGCACTGTTGAGCACCACTCTGAGCAAACCGACTTGGCTATGCTTAAACATGAAGTTTAAATAAATAATTAATTGCATCTGTTTTTTATTTTTAGATGCCTGGCAGGTGTCTCGGCGTCACTTAGCATTGCTGCATTTGGAGCCACGACACGCAAACATGCTTTTTTAAAAAGATAAATAAATAAAAAAAATACTAAAAAAGTAAAAACATCAAAAATAACAACTAAACACTTGCAACACTTAAATACACGACTGACAGTATACCATTGGACAGTGCAGGGAGTGTCTTACTCATTTGTGGACACAGTTGGCACTACACTCGCTACACTGATTCAATAACCATGTTCCACGGCTCTCCTTCTGCAATGCACCTTAATTAATATGCATGCTGCACTGCTGAGGGGGAATTGTGTACACGGACACAGTAATATTCCATGTAGGCTCTACACTATGCCTACATGGAGTTTATTAAATCGTGGGGTTCATTTATTTTCAGTTAGCTGCTAGTCATTTTCCCTTCAAGTACTAGTTTTAGTTTTCCCAACATAAATGACTCAAAGTCCATGGTTCAGTCATTTACTGGTTAATTACCTGTGTATGCATATAGTTTATCTATAGCTACAGAGCTCTGCTGCTAAATAAAAAAAATACCAGCTAATGGTTCGGCAGTTGCATGGCATGGTTTCCTGAAATAAAGTCTTCTCCCTAGCTTTTGGTCCTGGTTTGTTTTCTATTTTGAAGTTTGTGTCTTTTTTATTTTTTTCTGTATAAACCTCCAGACCCTCCCCTTTCCATGCCTTAGCTGTAATTCTTCTCACTTCCCAAGCAAGCAGTTGACATTGTAGTTTTTCATCTCTACTCCATTCCCTTCTTTTACACAGCCCACAATGGCATAATTCCCTTCAGTCTGGTATCTTCTCCTCTAGTGTTCTTCCATAGTGGCACTGACTCCCACATGTGCATCACATATGCATCTGATCAACATTTTCCTCCCCACATCTCCAAACCTCTGTGGATGGGTACCATCCTTCTTGATGCATTTTTATAGGTCACAGACTAAATCAACATGAAGAAAGAACAGATGCTAGGACCACCACAAACTCTATTTATTAAGCGCTTTTCGTCCAGCACAGTGGCTGGATTCTTCATATAAAAGAACCTTCTTAACAGACACTCTTAAATATTTCAACAGTCAGCTATGTGACTAATATTGTAATTAAAACTCAACTTCTCTTATCCTTTACCCTTGCTAAAAAATGGAATGCCCTACCCACCTCCCTAAGAACCTGCAACAACCTAGCCAGCTTCAAAACCCAACTTTATTCTCACCTTTATCTAAATAGGATCTGCAACTGTAACCTTCAATCTACACCAGTCCAACTATCCTCCCCTTTCTCTCCAGGCTAACCTCTACACCTTTCTAATCCTCCCCTAAGCTCACTTCCTCCTCTAAACTCACTTAAAATACTAAATGTAGTAGCTACTAAAGCATTTTTGCACTATATGCTTAAGATACCCAGGCACACCTCCTTACCTTCCTCTCCTCTTCTAAAATACTAATTGCATAAGCTTCTAAACATTAAAGTTTTTAATGATTTAATTTTTCTTCCTTGCTTTTTTATTGCTTTTTATACATATGGCAATCTTTTTCTCTGAACTTAACTGAAATTGTTAATACTTTTTGCTTATTGAGCAATCTGATATTGGTATTGTAGACTATTTTTGTAGCAACCTGTTAATTGTAATGTTATCTGTGTCTGAACTCTTTCTTGTAATTAAAATTGTTGTTTATGTGGAGCATCTGTGGTAACAGAGCCCAGACAATACCAGAATTACTGAATGTCTCCAATATCCTTGGTAATTGTGAAGCTACATCCTCAAGTTGCATTATACAGTCCTCTACAAATGGATGGAGGCTGTTCCTTTACATTCAGATATTCAAATGCTGCCTCATCGACCCCACTCTGACTCTCTGCATCAAGGATTAGATGACTATTAAAATAATCCAGGTGATAATGGACAATGCTGAGTTGTTTATAATGTTGTTTCTTCTGTGATTCCTCATTGATATGTTAATTGCCTTCACTCCCTGTAACTAACAACCATCTTCAATGCCTTCTTTCAAAGTAACTATCATGAAGTCCCATGATATACAATCAAATGTCTTCCGAATATCCATTAACTCAGTATCTGCCATTTCCTGGAACTTTTCTTCAGTCCACTCCACAAAATCTATAACAGTATGAAAGTGGATGATCTACCTTTAATAAACCCAACTTTCTCATCCCAATTAGTCTTAGAAGAACTTTTTCCAATCTTGCTTTCAAAATATGAGCCAAAACATTGGTATATACATTGTATAAAGGTATAAGCTGATCATTTTTACATTGTCTATTTCCGTTTGTGTTTATACAATACAATTACTATGGTGTCTTCCAATTAATGTAGTCATTTCTCTTATTCTGTGAGAACATTGAGAAAATCTGTGATTATACTGCTCACCTGAAAACCTATTCTGTTATAGAGATCAGTGGGGTATCCATCTGGCATACTCATGTTACCCACCCCCTTCAGAAGTCTGATGGCCTCAATCACCTTCTCCCTTTCCTATTGGGAAGCTTATTTCTTTTGTTGTTCCTCCTCACTCAACACATATTCTTTCCATTTATAGTTCGCTGTAATCTGGGAGTCTAAGCTGTAGTAATATTGAAATTGCACCCTTAAATTCCTCACTCACATGGCTTTCCACTTCCCTTTCATCTTCTACTGAACTAATCTTGGCTTTTTTTCTCTGATCCTTAATTCTCCATATCAGCATCTTGATGTGAGTCTCTCCCCTAACCCACCATTCTGCCCCTCTTTTTGCCATCTCAGCTTTTATTTTAAATTTCTCATAATCTTTCAGTCTGTCCCTTAACAGCTGCCTGCTCTGTTTTATTTACATACTAGGCTTCTTCCTCTCTGTGTATTGCATCTTGCAAATTTCTAAACCTCTTCTCTAAGGCTATCACTTCCTGTTCTTGCCTTGCTATCACTCATCCTGGCAGCTTTCACACTATCCCATTCACAGATTCTCCATGTTCTCCTGGAGTATATATTGAAGTATTTCCCATGTTCTTTGTACATTTAATATTGTTGCTCCTCATCCATTGTTGTAAATTCCATCTCTACCCTCCAACTCTCTAATTTCCTAATCCCCAGCTCATCTTAACAATAGCATAATCTGATACATTTATTTCACCATATAATATAGCTGAGATTTCCTCAAATGTTTTCCTGTCCACCAATAATTTGTCCAATCTACTAGCTTGTCTTTTTTCACACTCCCAAAAAACTAAACCCTTCCACTCCTGGTCATAGTTCTTTCCACACATCCAACAATGTCACTTGTCTCATCCCCTCTACTAGAACTTTTTGAATGTAGCTGTGAAATTCAACTGCTCCAAATTTCATATCCTTTTTGGGAGCCAGCACCATATTGAAGTCATCTCCTATAATTATTATGTCTCCCTCTTTCTTTAATGCCTGTAAATGATTTATTCTGTCATGGAAAATCTTGAGTCTATTTGTATTAGGTCCATAAAATGAACTCAAAACCAGTCTTATGTTCTTCCTTAAGCACCTACTTACCACATATTTATCTTCCTTGTCTTTGACTATCTTCACTGCCTTCCATTGTTCAAGGGAATGCATAGAATTCCCATGCTTCTTTTACCACATCCTTTTGCACAGCTTGAAGCCAATCACTTATAACTGTTCTTTTCTAACTTTTGTAATTTTCAGTGATTTAAATTTAGGTCTTGAAGAGAAATTAAGCCAAACTCCTCCCTCTTCATCTCAATTAACACTTTTTCCAATATTTCCCTCTTTATCGGATTCTTAATCCCTGCAACAAAATTCAGGTTGCTACCATCATTTTTCCTCTTTCCCCCTCTATGGGCTCCCATATTCCACGTAATGCATGCTCCACTTCTGCTCCTGTGGAACTGGACCCTAAGGGTCTGTGGGTCAGTAGGTCAATAAAGCTCCAACCAACACACCTACACCCCCTAAGCAGCTTGATGCACTGGCCATCACTACCAACAAAGGAAGTGTCCGTCAAGCTCAGAAGTCCCTCCAGCTGATGATTCAATTTCTTTAAAAGCATATTCTCTCCTTTATTATATTGTGCCCAGACTGATCAGTATGTCCCTCATTGTTCACCTTACCAGTCACCTGAGATTACTCTGCATCAGAGAATATAGCTCTTTATGTGCCACATACATATACATAATGCAAAACCAGAAATATACTATAATCTCCAGTGATAAAACAACATATTTTATTGATAAAACAAAGCATTGCACATTTGGATTTCTAGTACCACACTTATGTTCACTATTGTACACCATGAACACTGTTATCATACAAGCTGTCTATACTTTTTATAAATACTGTTAAGTATTCTGTTTATAGGAAGCAATATTTAATTTTCACACTTTGGGTACCTTTTCAAGTGATCATACTTTATACTACCAAAACCCCTACTAGGATTGGCATTGCTAATGTGCTGTTTACTGGCTATACATACATTTATCAGGAGTAAAATAGCATATGTAAGGCAAAATTGTGAAACAAGAACATTGTCCCACATATACATAGTAGTCATTACTTCCAGGATAGACATACACTTTTGATTTATCACAGTCAGAAAATATGTCCTCAATATCCATTTGTAGCACTTGGTTTGCATCAAGCCACATCAGCTGACATGTCTAAGTCCCACACAACTCAAATCATGTCTTTTGCTTATAGACAATTTGATAATTGCCACCATAGTATTATTCAACTCCATGCATCTCCCCAGTGAAGATAGGGAGTCCCCTCTGCTTCTTTTTCATGTAGTCCCTCATCATATTTGATGCCATAAAGAAGTAAATAAATAGACTAAAGTGCAGCATGTCTCTACATGTTTCTTCATGGCTCCTCCACCATTAAAAAACACCTCTTCAGCCATCCATGCTGTTCTTTTCTGCCATCACTTCTACTTCCACAACATAGTGCTCTCTTCACCGACATATCTACAGTGCACTGTCATGGACCAATCTGGAAGAATGTCTGTTGCATCCCTCACACTACTGCATCTCTTCATGCTGTTTTTTCCCCTAGTCTCCATTCTTCCTCTTCCTCCTCTTCCTGTCTTAGAGTCCCCAAGTCACCATTTACTCCTTAGTCTTCTGTCACTCACCTACTCTCTCCCTCTCTGATATCTCCATAATATATCCATTTTGAGAGGACTCCTACACAACACCCTGGGATCACAATTACCACTGTATCTATGGTCTTCCCCATACATCTACCCCCCATGTCAGGCCTAGATATGTGCTTGCTATAATTAACTGTCTGTGCAATTTGTTGCCCTTCTTTGTCTAGTCTATTTCCTACTATCAGGCCTAGTTCTCCCCCTCCCCCATCACTTGATCAGTGTGTCTGTAAAATCTATAGGAATTTCTTCTACTATGTCATTGGAAGCATTTCAAACATTAATTACATTAGCAGGGAATCTCTTTTCCCTCCAGCCACAGGTGAATTTTCCGTTACCACATCTTTGTATATGTGAATTATGTCTGATTTATTCTTAGCCCACAGCACATTTCCTTCCAGATAACTTTGAGAATTGCAAGATATATTAAGAATGCTGCTGTTTATACGTCTTAAATTCCAGGCTACTGGAAGCAATGTTTTTGTTTCAAATAAATCTGTAAAGCAAAATCATCTATTGTTTTAACTCTACAACCACCCGTCACAAAATCCTTGTTGGATGATGCAGTCTTTATAATCCTTTCTTTCAGCATGTAACTATGGCATTGTCAATATAAGTGTCTCGGTCTCCCAGCATTTCTAGACAATGTATCAACCCTGTGAGCTCTATTTATTTATCTAGCCAATTGGTTTCTTCAGCTTTTTGCCATATCTAGTGCTCTAAATACTGCAATTCTTCTCTTCCCTCCAACCATTCCCTTAACCCAATGACCCTGACATTTTATCTGTGTATACTGCACTCCAAATCGTGCTTATTTTCTAATGATATTTATAACCATTCATATAAGATTTCATTCCCTTTTTCTGTCACTTCACTGCACTTTCCACACAATCAACCTTTTGCTACGTACAATCACACACGCTTGTTGCCGTTTTTAACTATTTTCCACATGATGCAGAATTGTACCCAATGTTCCTTCTATTTTTATGATTTAGAATAAAAAAAAAACTTTAAACAGTTATAGTCACAAAGCTGCTAAGCAAGACATCCATCATGTACAGTGGTGGCTCACTTTTGCCCCCAGAAACTGGCCTTAATTTAATGCAAACATATGATCAGCTCACTTCAACCTCTTCATGTTAGTAGTCCCAGATCATAATGTTATACTGCTTATATCCAGCTTTTTCCTTGTTATGGCATAACCACCTGATACATTACAGGTGTAAAAAGAAAAAAGTAGTTTTTACCTTAACATCACTGGCATTATCAACAGTCACTGATAAGACTCCCCAAACTCACATAGGTTCATAGGTGGGTACTAGGCTATCTGCCCGAAGGCATTTATAAGCCTAGCCAGAATGTGTTGGCTTTCACCGTCCCCTTAGATTAGTTCCCTGTGCCTCTGTCCAGCAGAGCCACTGAAGTGATCCCCGAGGTAAACTTTCTGTTTCCCATTCACTCGTCAAGGTTTCTTTTGAAGAGTGTTAGCAAGGAGCTCAGCCTAATGTAGATTGTGATCTTGTTCCAAAGCATAGGAAGTCTCTGGGAGAGGAATCTATCCCTCCAGCACATCCTATTTATTGTTGTGGTGAGGTTTAGATCCCTAGAGCATGTGGCTCGAGGGGATAAGGTTTTCTTTAGGTGGAGCATGTCCATCAATTCTGGGTTGGACATGGCCTTGTATGTCAGGCAGAGATCACCTGTGAGTAGGCAGTATTCAACCGAGTACAACTGGAGTTTCTTCAGTCGAGCTGCATATGGCATCTGTTTGAGGCCATTGATCCTCTTGGTGAGGTACATCTGTGGTCTTTCCAGCTGTTGCAGGTATCTTGTTTGGTACATCCCAAATGGGGCATTGTACTCTAAGATGGGTCTGATGAGTGATGAGTAGAGGGGCACAATGACCTCTTTTGATCTGGATGAGCACCCTTTTGTGATTAGGTGGGCCACGTAGAATGATTTTCTAACCACTTTGGCAATATGATTATGGTGACATTACTATCTACTTGGGTCCCCAGACCCCTTATTATGTCTTCCATATTTAGGGGACTACCACCTATGTGGTAGTTTGTGGGTACTTTGTTTTTTCCAAAGGGGATGACTATGCACTTTTTGGCATTTTGCTTGAGGCCATGATTTTGACACCAGGTATCCGTCTCAGTGAGACCCTTTTGTAGGATCTCTGTGTCAGCCAGAGAGTCAATTATAGCTCCTAGTTTGCAGTCATCTGTGAACTTGGTCAGCCATAGTCCTCCTGTGCTTGCCTGTACCTCTGAGAAGTATATGCCAAACAGGAGGGGTCCTAGGACTGAGCCCTGGGGGGAACACCACTTGTAACCGGTTTAGAGATGAACCTAGCTCCCACAACGCTCACCATGTGGGTTCTGTCCGTGAGCCAGTTGGCAACCCATCTTGTGATGTAGAGGTTTATGTTCAGGCTGGTGAGCTTGTCTATAATACCAGAATGGGGAATGGTGTCGAAGGCCTTAGCAAGGTCTAGGTAGGCTGTGTGTACCACCTTTCCCTCGCCAATAGCCTTGGTAACTGTATCAAAGAAGTCCACCAGGCTTAGGAGGCATGCTCTACTCTTAACAAAGCCAAACTGGGTAGCGTCCAGTGTTTGGAGGTTCCCAATGTCTCTGTTAATGAGTTCCATGATGATGGGCTCCATAGCCTTGCAGACCAAGCTAGTCAGGCTTATAGGGTGATGGTTCCTGGGGTCTGTTGTGGCTCCACCTATGTGGCGTGGAATAACTGTTGCTGTGCACCACTCTATGGGTATGTAGCCTGTGGAGAGGCTGAGTTTGAACAGTGTGTTTAGGTGTAGGGTTAGTTCATCTTTGAGCTCATATAGGATGCAGCCTGGGACACTGTCCAGTCCCATTGATGCTGAGTTTTGGGCTTTGGAGAGGGCTGTTTTAACCTGAATGTCTGTGATTTCAGGGAG